>NW_006289398.1:5244917-5248970 GCF_000327345.1 Myotis davidii
ATCGGCCCCTGGCCCAGGCCTGAAGCCTCCGGCAGAGGTGTCATGCCTGGGCAGGGCACCCCCAGCTCCCCGCGGTTGCAGGCTCCGCCCCTGCCCAGGCCTAACGCCTCTGGCCTAGGTGTCCGGCCCGGGCAGCGGGGACCCGCAGCTGCAGCAGCCCCGCAATCATGGGCTCTGCTTTAGGCCCAGGCAAGGGACCCCTAGCTCCCGGGACTGCCAGCTTCGACCGTGCCCAGCTCCCATCGCTGGCTCCACCCCTACTTCCTGCTATTACTGGCCAGGGCCCCCCAGCCATGATTCTCCTGGGGCTGCCTTTGCCCTGCCCCCCAGCCCTTAGCTCCTCCCTGGGTTTCTGATCACTGTCAATGGCAGGGGGCTTCTTCCTGCTTTCCCTTTCACCTCCCTGCATTGTGCCTATATATGCAAATTAACTGCCATCTTTGTTGGCAGTTAACTGCCATCTTAGTTGGCAGTTAATTTGCATATAGCCCTGATTAGCCAATGAAAAGGGTAGCGTCGTACGCCAATTACCATTTTTCTCTTTTATTAGTGTAGATGTTGTCTAAGTTTTAGCTCACCTTTCCTACTTTGTATTAGCAGTAAAGGATATTTTCTAATTGTTAAGGCCTTGCCTTTTGTTCTTTGACATCTTTAAGTGTAAGATTAACACATCTGTAACCACATTTTTTTACAATATATTAAACATTATTACTGCAGTTACTTTTTTCATTCAAAACACTTGCTACGGAATTTCCAAGCTGTTCTTATGCACAAATGGATTAAATCAGCAATTCCAACCTGTGTGCCAGAACTTTTAAACATGCGACTCCCGGCTATTTCGTCAGGGGCACTGGCCTCTTTTCCCTTAGATTCTCAAATTAAAAAATGACACCAGCCAAGGCAACAATACCCATCCAATGTGAATGAATGAAAAAGGTCCTATTTTTCTTGTGCTGCCAGATTTTAGTAATGAGTTTATGTGTGCCATGAGATGAAAAAGTTTGAAAATCACCAGATTAAATGATTAACAAGACATACGGATGTCATTATTCTGAAAAAAAAAGCCAGAACCAAGAGGGAAGTGAGTGGTATGTCCTACACTAATGGGTAAAGACAATATTAAGGATACATACACAGCTTTCCTAAGAACAGGCTGTGCCAATTTCATTGCTCATTTTTATCACCAGTCTTGAGTATCATCATGTTTAAATGTTTTAAGATTTCATTGGAAACAACCATTATGTCACTATTTAGACATTCATTCTTTTTATTACCAATGATGTAATGGTAGCAATGTTTCCCCTCAGAATTTGGAGTGGCCAGAATTATTTGTTATTTTTTCAAAAGTTGCAAATAAGAAATAGGATAGTTCTTTCCATCTCCTCAAAGCATTCAGGTAAAACACTATCAATATGACTACAAAACCGTGAGGCACAACTTAATTATTCTCCTTACATTAAAAAATTCTGCCTTGCATTAAAATTCCAACAAATATAAATTAGCTTTAAGTATGTATCATTTTTCTTAAACAAAGAATCAAAAGTATGAGATAAATTAACTGAGTCTAGTCACCGTGTATTGAAGGAAGAAGGGAGAGATTTGTTTAGAATAAGAGATCAACAGAACAGTTTTAGATACCCTTGCTTTTGATTGTAACAAACAAGATTATTACCTTGTAGGTAACTTCTATCATAAATGCTATTAAGTTAGAACCATCTGTTGGTTTAGGCTGTGGTAGGTCTAGAATGAAGGTTGATAAGCTCCAGATTTGGAAAGAAAAATGGAAGGGACTGGGCTTTACTCAATCAAATACCCATCCCACCCGGCGTCAAGACCAAGTTTCACAACACAGACCACATGCCACCACCTGGAGTTAGTCCCACTCTACAAAGCAGCCCTCTAGCTGGGTCCTGCACAGGGCCCTGTACACAGCTCCACTCATCACACGATGTCTACCGATGGAGCGGTACAGGCTATGATACAGGGTTGAAAGGAGAGAAGAGGGTATCGGAGGAGTCCGTTGTCATGAAAATGTAATTATTATTTTTTCCAAATGTTTATGTCTAGAAGCAAACTCCTAGGACTGAAAAAAAAAAGGAGTATTAATAAGAGAGCAATAGTCTCAGCATGTTTTAGATTTTATAAATGTAAGAATTGGGATTAGATCAAACTTCTACAGACTGTTCAAAATGCATGGACTGGCCTGAAAACAGAATTTCAATTTTAGAAACTGTGTTTAAAAATCAACACCATAACCTGTACTTGGCCAATGCGGTTGTGGGAAATTGCTAATAACATTTAAATTCCAAAGATGGAGGAAGGAGATGGAAAGTTCAGTGGGAAGGGAACTTGTTGACAAAATCGGTGTCATGATAGCTACTATTGGAAGATAAGGCCCGAAGATATTACAATAATTTGAAAACACTGGATGTGGCACTGCCCAGTAGCAAATACGAACCTTCTGAAGCCGGGCACGTAGTTAATTTGTATTTATCAGCAGAACCAAAGAGCAGCGTCCCATTCCCTGGTGGTTCCTGCCATCAAACTCCGAGTTGGTAGAACTAAAGAAGAATTTTTAATACTTTCTGCCTCTGAATAAGGGCAGATTTAAACACCGTCTCATTGAATAGCTGTTCAGTAAGTGCTCTTTGAACTGAACTCAATTTAAAGGCTTATTATTTCATCCTGAAAGTGTGAGCTTGAATTTTCTGCTGTGCAACAAGAGAAATTTGGGTCTGGCTTGGTAGCTAACTTCCAACATTCACATAAACTTCTAGGGTTCCCCATTAGCATTACAGAGATTGTATGATTGTGCTATCTCTTACATTTTTATATACAGCATAACTTTTAAAAGATCCAGTCAAACAGTAATTGCCACCATCTGTGTATTAACCTGAACAGAAATATCCTTGAAGAACAAAAATGAAGTGCCTACTAATTGACCAGCAAACTGTGCGCAATGCTTATTTTCGTGCAACCTTAATGCAGCTGCTTAGCTTAGCAAACACCCCAGCAGCTCAGGGAAGGTCCATGCTGTCCTGCTATCAGCTCATCCTTGTAAGCGCGGCTTATCTTATCAGAGTCGGGCATCACTTTTGCTTCCTTCTGTCAATAGGGCTGGAGCAGAGCTTCCTCCGGCTGCTCCCTAATTCCTTCTGCAGACAGAAGTGTTCCGTCTGCTGGTTCTCCCCTCACTTATCTCTCTTAAGTTGTTTTGTTTTACTATTTTTTTTTAAGGACAACTAGAGATCTGAGTCTAATTCTCCCATCACTGGAAGTTTGAGATTATAAAGAATACAGGGCATCTTTTATCCTCAAAACCTCAGTGCTAAGTAGCTTTTGGTTCTCTGCATGTGTAAATAACTGCGCAGGATTGGAGATTCTGGGGTGAGTCATGAATCATGGTTGAATCATGCTTAAGTTGAACATGATCAGACTTCCAGAACTTTGGTGCAGGGCAGTGGTAAAGTTATTTAAATCTCAGTACCTTCGTTCCCCGTCACGTAACCTGGTGACAAAAACTAGTAATTCACAGAGTACTGCAAAGGTACATGAATTAATATGATCACTACATAAGGGCATGTTTCATTAGAACTCCTACTGCTATTGGTATGACTATTACGTGAGGTCATTTATATGAAATACCTGGCACAATGATTTCATTTTTGTTTTTAGTCTATATCAGTCCATTATCCCAGTTAAAGAGTCATTATTGCCAACTCCCAAGGGGCAGCTTTGCAAGTCAGATGTCTAGTAACTGGAAAGACAGCCAGATACAAACAGATCACAGCTTCATCAAGACCACGGTAACCGGAACAGCGGGAGAGGGCGGGGTGAATGGGGGAGGAAGGATTGATTATTGTGGGAGCCCTGGGAAACCAGGGTGTGAAGAGGAAACCGAGGACAGCCAGTCAGCAGTGGGCGCACCATGTTTGGGACGCAGGGTGCATGCTGTGTGGGAGGGAGGGACATGGCACGTAGGACGAGTGAGGGCATCTTCCTGACAAAGGCCCACTGGCCAGACCAGCCGTGGGCAAACTACGACCCGCGGGC
>NW_006289398.1:5249084-5249792 GCF_000327345.1 Myotis davidii
TCCTGGAATCCCACAGCCTGTGGAAGGCTCCTGTCGTAGAAGGAACGTGAAAACTCAGAGAGGGCTCAGAGGACAGCCACAAAGATAATGAATTGGTTGTAAACTAAGACCTACAAGAAAAGGTTAAAAGAGCTGGAATTATTCAACTCGGAGGCAAGAACTTGGAAGCTATTTAAATGCTCAAGTTAAAAATATACGGTGCCCATCTCAGGCTTCTCCATGAATTAAAAAGAAGGAAATCGGTTTACATCTCGGGATGGGAAATTTATGGCACTGAAACAATAGTTTAACAAACAGATTCATGGCACGTCACGAAGGGCTCCTGGAAGTGCTGCACAAAATGCACAGGCCCTTTGAAGTGGGTAATTTATTTACATATTTATGTTAGTTAGCTGCGAAGATACCGTCTTTGATGGGGAAGAGAAATGGCTTGGGTGACCCAGCAGGGTTCTCTGCAACCTTAAATTTCCCTGAAACCGGCGGTAAGTATTCATAGCCCCTAAATCACGGCCGCATCTCTAGCCTTGCCTCTCACCCGCTTGTTTTAAGGCTGTGGGAGCGACAAGGGAGTGGAGGTGACTTGTACCAAGGTGAGCCTGGGAGAAGCGGACAGGGACGGGGCGGAGAGGAGGGAAGGTGGGACAGTTGACAGCAAGGCATCGAGGCACAGGAAACAGCAGCTAAAGGCACAGGAAGAGCAAGGAAAGA
>NW_006289398.1:5249820-5255841 GCF_000327345.1 Myotis davidii
GGGGTGTGGTTGACAAAGGGGACGTGCAGGGAACGGTAGGAGACCTTCTGCCCTAACAGGACTGGAGAGGGTAGACGCAGTGAAGCGTCCGGGTTACAGAGTTCCTTACTCATCGTTCCAGTGATAATTATTGGACACCCAGAGTCTCCCCCACACGGGAAATGTCAAGTCCAGCTTCTCTTTGCTTCTGTCAGAGCAACTGTTTATGGCTAAGGGAACCTGGAGGAAAGAAAGGGGGAGCATGAAGACGCTTCCAGCCAACCAGAACAAGCAGGCTCTATGAAGGGCATGTTTATAACAACGTGGGCAGGGCCTAGAATAACTGTTATCTGCAGATATCAAACAGAACTAACATTTCAGCCGACACTCTTGCCCCACTTTTAAATTTTCTTAGAACTGGGCGCTGGAACAATTTAAAGCACCCATCAGCATTTCGGCCACAGTCCTTGAAGGTTTACCAACAGAGCCCGTTTAGGGTGGGTATGTGATCCACCCACGGTGGTTTCTGATACACATTTCCGAGAGCCTCTCTCAGTCCCTCTGAGCAGGCCATCCGGGTGCCACAGCAAACACGGAGCGGAACAAAATCTAATTGTCACGCCGCCTGTCTCCCCACCCCCAGAATTAGACGTCTAGGGCTGTCATTGAATCAAGACCTGGTGACATCAATCAGGGTTGAGTTTGGGATTTGCTTTTTGAATCTGTTGCTGGGTGAATCTGCTTTTTCGTTTTTGCTTCACTCAACTAGAACCAGTTCCTCTGAGAGAAGCAAGCCGTCAGTGGGGTTGGGTGCGGCTGCCAGGTTTCATTGTAGTTCTGCCTCCATGTAAGAGCCCTTGTTGTGCTCAAAGCGCTGAAATCATTAAGGACGCCCCGAAATAACCGCCGTCTGTGTTCCAACCCCCAGCTTCGGCTTCGTACAGGGTCACCCCGCCTCGCCTGGAAACGCACTGTTCCCTTCCTGCTTTCTTGTGAGAATCTCCCCCTCTTTCCTTACAGGCCATTTTGGTCAAACAGGAGGCATCATCAGGTCAGACAAAGTTTGTTCTTTGTCTTCTGAGATTTTATCTTTGAAGATAAGGCGGGCAATTATTTTTTCAATGGCCCTGGCCTCCTATATTGACAGATCCTGGGGTGTGTGCTGTTGCTAATTGGTTTTATTTTTGGTTTTGTGAGAGGAGTCCAAGAAAGATCCCTGTCCTTAGGTTTACCTGACTGTTAAATTTGCACAGTTATGAGGCCGGTTTGCAATGTTTTGAGATAAAGTATCTTCAGAATGCTCAGCGAGGTCTTATAGACAGAGACGGGAGTCTCATAGATGCCATCCTCTCTCTGTACTTCTTACCGAGTCTGCCACCTGGTGTAAGGCCATCCACAGCAGAGGTGACTCGGACATGGTCATGTCCTCTCCCCAAGCGGAGCCACAGCTCCTGGCGGCCGGAGTGAGCTGGGCTCTGTCATCCGGGAGGGGCTTATTGACTTGTATGCAGGTCTGGGTTTTGAGCAACTTTTAGAGGAAAGAGCTCAGGAATTGCTTGGAACGGATGGTGTTCCGTTGTTACGCTCTATTCATGGTCTTCCTTAGCCAAGTTTCCGTTCATATATCGGGCGTCCCTTTAGACATCAGTGCCCTCTCACGTTCCCAGCCGAGTTTTAACGCTCTCCAGGTCCAAGAAGACACTCCTGGACGAAACGTCCCGAGGGCAGGACTAAATCCTGCTGAGAATTTTATCTTTATTTGTGAGGGCCAGGGAAGTCTTTAACTAGATAGTGCAAATCTAATCTTGACTGAAGCTTAAAACCTTAAAGCCAGCCAGGCTGGTATCCTCCGAAGCCCCCTGAGAAGACAGTTTAAGGGGCACTGGCGTGTGGGAAAGGCTGGCGGAGGAAAAGGAAGAGGGGAAGGGGCAGAAGGAGGAGGAGGAGTGAAACAAGGGGAGGGGATGGAGGGGGAGGCCAGGAAGAAGCCGGAAAGAGTTTAATCTGGGATTGTATCTGGAAGAAGGGACAGCACAAGTTTACATTTTTGATTTTCCATGAAGATGTTTCTTTTCTCAGGTTTTTAAAAGCCTCCTGCTGTCAATCGCATGGCTAGCCCCGGGATATTCTATGAATGAGGATTCTTTGATTTCCCAGGTAAATTATTTTATTCACATCCCAAGTTCCCCGAATAGGCCACTCAAATTTTCTAAGTTTCTTTTTTATCTTTTTAGATTTTATCTTTTAAGATAGGGCAGGCAATTGTTTTTTTTCAATGAACCTTGCCTCCCTCAGTAAAATCCTGCAAAAGCTTCAAATGTTTAGTGCTTTTGTCACTAGAATGCCTCTGCTCAAGACTGGACGTGACTCAGGCACAGTAACCGGGGGCTATCTATACTCCCTGACGGAAATAAATAGAAGTCGCTTGGTACCAAGGGCCATTTTGTCTGGGAGAGCCCTGAGGGTGAGGCAAGTCCTTCTAAATCTTTCAGCAAAGGAAACAGAGTGAGGGCTGAGATGACGCCCGGTGTAAGGGAAGAGGGGCCTGGTGAGGCGCCAGCGCCCAGGACTGGAGGAGAGAGGTCCCCGAGCTCGGAGAGGCCCGACTGAGCGGCATGAGCACCTGAGCCCAGCAGTTACGTTTTCACAGGTTCATTTCTTTAAAAAAATATATTTATTGATTTCAGAGAGGAGAGTAAAGGAGGGGTGGAGGAGAGAGAAAAACACCGATGAGAGTGAAATATTGATTAGCTGCCTCCTACATGCCCCCTACTGTGGATTGAGCCTGCAAGAGTGAAACATTGATTAGCTGTTTCCTGCATGCCCCCTACTTGGATTGAGCTTTCAACAGGGAATTAAGTGCATGTTACTAGTTCAACAAACATAAAACATGCATTTAACGTGAGCTGAACTTTGCTGTCACTGGTTTGTAAGTGACCAGTTTAGAGTTGCCTCAATGAAAATGAGCAGATTCTACCACAGAGTTAGTTGTGTAGACGGCCGTGCCAGTCAAGTATGGAGCCACCAGAGACTTACTTACATGAGCTGGTGCCTGTGTTCTCAGCCCAAAACACCAGCAGGAAAACAGTCACTTGGGAAAGGAAAGTTAAGCAGAGCTTAAGATACATAGTTTTAAGGCTGTTTTTTCCTCAAAAAAAGAATAACTTAGAGATTATTACATTTCATACTTTACATATAAACTATTAAAATATCAATTTTATATTAATTTGTTTTATCTATCATAGTAATTTCACACTATGGGTTAAAAAGTAAAGCTATTAAATATATTAAATAATTGAATGCACATTTAAAACTTCAAGACAACTTCATAAACAAACATATGATTATGGTAGCATTTTAAAAGAGAAAATTTGATTTTTTTTTTGGCAAAAATATTCCATTGACCATTTGAAAAAAAATGTGATCTATAATACAAAAAAGGCAATACAAATATCATCCCTTCAATCCATCTATAGTCATTACACAAACTTCCCCAATCTAAAAGAAAGCAACTGAATATTTTCTTGAATGGGGGAGAACTCTTTTTTTTTTAATATATATTTTATTGATTTTTTACAGAGAGGAAGGGAGAGGGATAGAGAGTTAGAAACATCGATAAGAGAGAAGCATCAATCAGCTGCCTCCTGCACACCCCCTACTGGGGATGTGCCTGCAACCAAGGTACATGCCCTTGACTGGAATCGAACCTGAGCCTTTCAGTCTGCAGGCCGATGCTCTATCCACTGAGCCAAACCGGTCAGGGCTTTTTTGAATTTTCTAAAATTTCCAGCATGTCATGTATTACTTCTCTAATCATAAAAAATGAAAATATATATGAAACTCCATCTCTCTATACATAGTAATTAGGTATTATTTGGTATGTGAAATACTGCAAAATACCCTGCCTCGAATCACTCATGGCAACTGTGAGCCTGACTTCTCTTTAATGTTTAAAAGATGTAGTTCCATATATTACTGAGATACACAATTAAATCTGTGTGTATGCATACATAATGCACACGTATATATGCACGTGTATACATAACCATAAGTGTGTATATATATATATATATATACTTATATTGGAGGCAAGTGCCAGTACTGTGGCATCAGCACCTTCAGAATTGAAAATGTCTATTCTATCACTCATATTTCAAAACATCTTTTAATGAGATCGGAGATTTCCAAATTCACCGGCGTGTCTAGTACTTGTAAATTCCAGCAAGATAAAAATGTAAACAAAACAAAACAAAGCAAAGCGATTTTCAGGATGAACTGCCAGCGGCAAGCGTCTGTGTAATCTGTTCTAATGTCACAGTGTCGGGATGAGCCCGGCTTTGCCACCGTCCTTACACTTCCCTTCTGCCGGCAGGACCATGCTTGTCCGGGCCCCGCTGTGGCAAAGACGTGTTAACGTGTGTCCATAGTGTGTCCATGAACGCAGTGGCGCCTGTCTTTAACGCACTGTGTTCCTTTTCTATCAGCCACAGGACAACACACGAAACTTGGTGGGATAAGAATGTAAAAGGGAGAAACATACAAAGCAAAGCTTTCTAACAATGATAAAAATTAAATTTTTCTTGCTGAAGCACAGTCCGCCATTTTAACATTAAAACTGGTTTATTTTTCTCATTTTCACTATTTAGGAAGGGAGAAAATTTTATTTGTGTTTTTTTTTCAGTTGCTTTGAGACTGACAGCTGAACCCATTTCTACTCCTTGTCCCAGTATGTATATTGAAAGTGAAAAGAAACTCTTACGGTATCTCTTTTGATATATATACATATATACTTTATAATATATATGCATATCAAGTCTAGGTTTTTCAATGTGTATGGTAATTAATATTTAGGAATCATCCAAAAGAAAAATGAATGTTTTAGGACTCCGCTTTATAATATTTGTGAACCTCAAAATTATTTTCCTGATGAATAGGGAACATTTACTCACTTGTGCAGTCGGTGGTGTGTTTGTGTTATGTGGAACCGTAGAGCAAATTTTTAAATAACTCTTATTCCAGCTTCACATGTCTGAAAAGAGCCCATTTCCAGTTTCAGTGAACATATGGCATCTCTTTAGTGTCCTTTGCTAGCTCTTTAAGTAAAAATGTTTAGAAATTACCATATTCCAAATACACATAAAATAAAACCCATCCTCAGAATGTAGACGATTCTTTTACTTATACTGAAAATTCAGCTGGGAAAAAAACTTCATGTTTCTAATGAATAAAATGTTGCAATTTTGATGAATTATGGAGTAAACCAATTGAAAGATGGTAAATATACGTGAACGTGGATCAACTGCATTTTCTAATGTGGGCAAACTGTTCAAAAATAAAAACTGTTTTATTAAATCAGTAAGTTGAAGCTGGTTTAAGCTCATGAAACATATTCATATCGTACAAAAGACAAACGCTGTTATTGTGTGACAGGCAGAACTCCTAAAACGTCAGTCGCATTTGCATGCTTTCAGCCGCCACTCACTCGTTTTCCTAGAATAATATTATAGCAAAAGAAGCCCTTAAGAGGAAGCCAGAGACTGGTTTTGGTAAAATGCCACTCCCAGCAGGAAACAGGGTGAGCGGAAGCCTGAAGGAACAGTGCCGCTCCCTGCAGCTGAGAAGCTTAGAGACACGGGGAAACACTTCGGAGTCATAGGGCACCTCAGAGATTTCAAATGATTTCCTGCCTCGGTACACGAGCCAGCGAGAGTGAGGCAAAGGCAGGAGAACTCACAGGGGCGGGCACCCCGCTTGGTGGGGGGCGTATGCTGGCGGGCCGGGCCCGGAATGAGGCTAAGGGGCCCCCACCTGGGGCCTGGAGGACGGGGCCTGGTGTCAGGCCTATGTGTCCTGTGTCCTGTGGACTCACGGGGACCGTCATTGTTGACAGGGAGTCACCAGCTTTGAGGGTTAAAGGGAGTAAGAGTTACCAGGGGGATTTGGAGGGAAGGAAATGTTGAATGCAGGGAGATTGTGAGGTTACAGGAAACTACGGAAAAGGCAAGCCCCCCAACGTGTGTTTGCAGAAAAGCCACGCGGGCA
>NW_006289398.1:5255945-5285704 GCF_000327345.1 Myotis davidii
GGGAGAGGGACAGGGGCAGGGACAGGGACAGGGAAGGAGACAGGGAGAGGGAGGGAGACAGGGACAGGGAGGGAGAGAGAGATGGAGCCTGAGTACATACACATACAAGAGGAAAACTGAATAAAGGAACTGAGAGACGCTAAGAAAGCCAGCAGCACGGAAGCTGCAGCCATCGGTGTATTTCCCTGTTCTGTCCTGCCCGCGCGCAGCAGTGCCTGTGCCAGGAGGGTCCTCTGGCGCCGCCCTTTTCGGGCAAGAAGAAGGCTGTGTACCCATGCATTAGGCAGGGGTTACTTTCATAGCAAAACGCTCCCGTCAGCACTGATGAGGTGCTCGGGCACCGTGTGGCTGGCACTGAATACATGCTTCCTAGTAGCAATAACCACCGATAACATGTCGTCGAGGGAGTGAAATTGGCCTTCATGTATCTGTCTCTTCCCCAAAGAATAAAATGTCTTCCCGGGCCTTTGTCAGCTAATGTGTGCCGCGTGGGCATTTCCCGTTAATGTGCGGGTAGCTCCCCTCTGACAGCCGTGCTGCTGCTCCCGGGAAGGTAAAGTAGGCCGGCGCATAATCGCCTGAGTCATGTCCACGGAAAAGAATGCGTAGGTCCTCCCCACATGTTACTCATCGGGTCTGATGGAGCTGGTTTAGTCCGGTGACTTTCTCCTCATCCCTGATGCTAGATGGACTATTTGTCACACTGACTCATGGGGCTAATTTTGGACCTCGAGGGACAGAGTAGAACAAATTGGATAAAGTAGGATTTTTAACCCAATGAATATGTATTATAGTTAATAACTTTAATTTATATATTTAATATATAATTTTACATATTTAATTTGCAGAAATGATGTAGTCTAATGGTTGCCAAGCAGGCATCTACGAAGCTGAATACTGTATATTGATTGTATGGAAAGAAGGAAAGCACTAACAGAAGAATAGAAGGAATACAAGAGTAAGTTTATACTTTGCCAAATACACTTGTAAATTACATACATACAAACAAATCATTTATATAATAAATATATAACCATGCTCAGATATTCAAGAGTTTGCTAAATTGTACATATAATTATTGATTCAAATTATCTGGACGTTTAGTGATGCTCTGACAGGTTCTTTCACAATCTTGTAAGAGACTTTAATCTAATTAAATTACCATTAATAACACTACTAAACTCTAATGAGTGATAGAAGATAATCTTGGGGTATGCCTGGTATTTTTTTTCAAGAATCTGATATGCAGATGTACTTGTCTCTGTTCGATTTTATTCTCATGGTTCTCTGTCCCTTTGATTACTTGCTTGCCTCTTCTACCTGGAATGCCCAGGGACTCCTGCCAATACTCAAAACACCACCACGAACAGTGGTCAGAGGAAGAGGTCGAGCCTGAGTACAAGGATCTCCCCTTCGCAGGGACAGTGACCACAGCCTGCAGGGCCAAACTCACACTCTCTTATTTTGCAAATAAAGTTTTATGGAACGACAGCCATGAGCTTTCATTTACATATTATCCATGATAGCGTGCTCACTCTAAGGCAGACTTGTGTACTTGGGAATGAGGTGTTCTGGTCTAAAATATTTACTCTCTGGCCCTTAATAGGAAAGGTCTCCTAACCTCTGATTTATTATGACAAAGTAGCTAAACCAGGGGTCCCCAAACTTTTTAAACAGGGGGCCAGTTCACTGTCCCTCAGACCGTTGGAGGGCCGGACTATAGTTTAAAAAAAAACTATGAACAAATTCCCATGCACACTGGACATATCTTATTTTGAAGTAAAAAAACAAAACGGGAACAAATACAGTATTTGTATTTGCATGTGGCCCACGGGCCATAGTTTGAGGACCCCTGAGCCACACTGTTGTAAACTGTGCTCTATTCTGCTCCACTGCTCCATTTCATTTCATCTTTCCTTCTTCATTTGAAAATACCTACATTTTACTCCCTTCCTACCATCCATTGACTGACTCTGTGGGCTTCAAGTTTTCACTTGAGAAACATTAAAAACAAAAAAGCCCCAAATAATCTTCCGGTTTGAATGACTTTCAGAGGTAACCAACAAATTCAAGACGGATTCATCGTAAATCATATTTTAAATGCTACTAGCAAACATGTGTATAGTACTTACTAAGTGCTGACCATCATGGTGCTCACTATATTGCTCAGGTGAACGTATTTAATCCTCATCACACCCCCTTGGAGAGAGGAGCAGCCATCATTCATTGGGGGTGGGGTGGGGGGTGAGGAAGTCTGGGCACAGGGAGCGGAAGTGATTTACCTGGAGTAACACAGCTGCGCGGAGGAAGAGGCGGAGCTGGAACCCAGGCTGGCTGGGTGGTCACTAGCCTCTATGGCCTCAGTGCGCATCTGGTGGCCTGAAAATGTGCTTTACATCTGAATCGTCATTCTAACTCCCCTGCTGGGATCATTGTGTCTTGTTCTCTGATAGGATCACAAAGCTCTAATGTCAGCGGGTGATGCATTAACAACCAGAGGTCTCCATCTCCTCTATTGGAGACATCCTATGTCTCTAGCTTTCTAGCACTTAGTAATTCTCAGGAAACATTAAAAGAGCGCTTATGCCCGGCGGGCGTGGCTCAGTGGTTGAGTGTTGACCTGTCAACCAGGAGGTCATGGTTCGATTCCCTGTCAGGGCCCATGCCCAGGTTGCAGGCTCAATCCCTAGTAGGGGGTGTGTAGGAGGCAGCCCATCAGTGATTCTCGCTCATCACTGATATTTCTATTTCTCTCCCCCTCTCCCTTTCTCTCTGTAATCAACAGAAATATATTTTTAAAAAATAGTAAATAAAAGGGCACTTAACAGTGATGGAGGAGATCAACTTGAGCTTTATGTGGCATTAAATTGGAATTTAAAAGTAGATTAAATATTTCCCAGGTATATAGAAATATAGAATTTCTTTATGAGAAAGAGATGGGGCATGTCTAGATCTTTCCTCACAAAGCTTACCAGCAATTATCAGAACTAAAATAATCCTGCCAGTCCATGTAAGTTTCCGTTGAGGCCGACACATGTAACGCACAGAAGAGGAAGTGGGCCGAGCCTTCTCGGTAGCAGACACATTAGCCTGGATATCGGCCATCAGAATCAAATGAAAAGAACAGACTGCCCACCTACCGAAAGAGACCATTCCTGAAAAGATATCTGGCCGAAACCGGTTTGGCTCAGTGGATAGAGCGTCGGCTTGCGGACTGAAAGGTCCCAGGTTCGATTCCGGTCAAGGGCATGTACCTTGGTTGCGGGCACATCCCCAGTGGGGAGTGTGCAGGGGACGGCTGATCGATGTTTCTCTCTCATCGATGTTTCTAACTCTCTATCTCTCTCCTTTCCTCTCTGTAAAAATCAATAAAATATATTAAAAAAAGAAAAGAAAAGATATCTGTAACAGGTAAAGAAAAACACATTATTCAGGCATCATTATCTTTAGTCAGAAAAATAACTAGAAAAAAATGGTAAGTTTAGGAAAAGGACTATTCTAAAACTAAGCACATGAATGACTCCAATTATCGGTGAAATTGCTGGAGAAAAAAATTGTAAGACTTGAATGTCAGTAAGATGCTTTGAGAATTCTCTACTTTGTAATTTTTTCTTTCTTTTCTCATGAGTACACCTACACTATTCAAACACAGAAAAATTATCTCACCTTTAAACTCACATAATTGTTTTTGATTTCTTAGCCTCTCTTTTTTTATTTTGCTGATTGTAGTGGGGGTGACACTAGTTAATAAATGTATGTAGGTTTCAGGTGCACAGTTCTATAATACATCAGTTGTATATTGTGCTGTGTTCACCCCAAGTCGAGTCTCCTTCCGTCATCATTTATCCCTTCACCCTCTTCTGCCTCCACCCACCCCTATGATCTGGTAACCACCACACTTGTCTGTGTCCATGAGTTTACTTTTCTTCGTTTAATCCCTTCATCTTTCCACCCAGTGCCCAGCCCCTGCCTCTCTCCATCATCCTTTGTCTGAGAATCCCTGTCTGCCTCGTCTTTGATTCACAAAAATAAAATAATATACCTACTTTTTCTACGAAATTATCTAGTGTACTGAATGGAGAGGAAAATAAATGTTTCGTTTTTGAAAAAACAAAGCTCTGAAAGAAACTGCACTGCTATTGTGTAATATACATTGTATTCAGTTAATTTCATTGCATAGTCATTGTGAAAATGAGCACTGCTACTGATTCCAAATGTCATGCTTTCACATTAAATAAAAAAAATATATCAGCTACTTATAAGCAACCCTGAAGAAAATAAATTTTACTGGATTACAAAATTTTCACAATGGCTGGTTTTATAATACTTGTTCAGAAACACTTAAACATTCACGTTGGATGGAGGAATAAATCTGTTTAAAGGGTTTGAAGCACAACCACTCAGCACTAAGCTGGCCTTTGTCAGCGTGCACTTGACACGGGAATTAGTCTATTCTCCGGGCGGCCAGGGGTCAGCACAATAAAACGCTGTCACTGACTCGTCAAGTGGTTTTGGAGATGCTGGAGAGGCGTCCGACACCCTCTGTGCCCAGGTCACTTTCACCTGAGTGACCTCTAAAGCTGCCTGGTCAAGAAGACACAAGGAGGGTTGACAAACCCCACGACAGCAAAGGGTGACGCAGCTCTTCCGGGCGAAAGCTGTAGACTTCACCCAAGGCTTCCTCGGGAGGACTGTGAAGATCTGCTTAAGAAATGTGGATGGGAATTACCCGTCCCCAATTCTATCCTGACTCAACCACGGGAACTTTATGATGCTCCTTACTTCAATTATTTGGGTTAAAATATAAGAGTTCCATTGAAGAAAAGCATCAGTCACTTAAATGTGGATTTGAAAGTCACTGAATTAAAGGAATAGATGTTCCTGAGACTATCTCAACATTTAACATAGTTATATACTAATTAGTTTCTTAAATTATAAGGCAGTTTGACACAAACATGACTTTGTAAGCAGACCATGTCTTTGAAGGTCTGTTCTAAAAATCAGGCAGTGTAAAGAACAAACTACATGTAATTTCAGAAATAGTTATTTTGATTTGAAGTAATGTAATTATCTAGATTTTGGATTTTTGTAAAATACCTCAATTAATTAGTACTCTGGATGAGAAAACAAGTGAGCATTATACATCCAAAAGATATGAAAGACCATCTTTATAAAATCCTGTAGAAGAGCTTTAATAACAAAATATGTAGATAGCAAATATTGCCCTGTTTTACCCCAAAGGTAGGGCGATGGATTGGAAGACTCATAAAGAGTGGCTTGCAATTAAACTCCAATAAAATTCTTGAATTCCTAGAGCTTATAAATTAAAAGAATAATCATTTGGAAGCCAGCACAGATTTCACAGAACAGGTCCCCTTTTTTCTAGCAAGCCTTGATGTAGCTCTTCAAGCATGAACAGCCCTCACATGGACCTCAGATATTTAAACCTACTTCTGCCTTCTTCAGTGTAGTTTCATCCTCTGGCTTCCTACTCATCAGGGCTCTGCATTCCTTCTCGGTTCAGTGATATTAAAAAAATTAAATTTTTATTTTTAATAGGTAATCTAAACTTGGAGTCTGTTTTACAGGATGTTAGACACAGTATATCCTGAGTTTACCAGGGAGCTTAATTTTCTGGTGGGTCTTTGGGCTGAGATGTAATTTGCTGGAAATGTTCAATTACAGCAAATGAAATGTAGAGTGAGACTTGCCAGTTGTACCCTTGGTAATAATTTTTGATAAAATTGAAACTGACTTTTGTCACAATGTAGTTTAGTGGTTTATATTCTTGCTTCCTCTCCAACATCCCTGATTAATTCACCGGCCATCATAGACTTGACACAGGTACAATGGTGAGTGTGAAAGTGGTGAACTGGCCAGACAAGGCCCTTACCCATAGAGTTTATAATCTTACAAAGTCCTTCACAGCAGAAATGAGTCATAGACTTGAATTACTATAGGTGCTTATACACTATTTATGAATCCTGACTGAAAGCAAAAATAAGGTATACATACCACATTTTCAAAATTTCGAGGGCTACTAGAGATATGTATGCAATATGTTGAATAAGTGACCACATGTTCAAAATATTTTACAATCTGGATTTTAAAAGCTGGGGTCACAATGAATAAGGTTAAATGTGTAGAGATGCACTTAACAAAACTCAAGGTCACTGTAAAGTCACAAAATGAAGTAGATATCACCTTAATGGGAGCGTCTATGAAAATAGCCTCATGATTTCATTAATTGCCAGTTCCTGGGTGTCATTTGACTTCTGACATAGTCAATCAAATGTTAGGTAGAACAACGGTGCTCAGGCAAAAGGGAAGAGGGATCTCCTTTGCCAGCCTACAACCAAGGCGAGGGTCCTGTCCAGGGTCACACTGTGGGAGAAACTCAAGGAGCTGCTGGCTCTCCTGGCGAGGAGCCCAGGGCGAGAGCTGCCTGGGACACACAGAGGACAGTCAAGTGGAGGGTGGTCACATACAGTTTGTATGGTTCCAGCTGGAAAAAATGATAAAGACAGAGCTTGGCTCCCAACATCAGAATCAGGAAGAAGCCGTTTTAGAAAAGGTCAGGTCACACTTTATGGGGGAGGCCTGTGAGGGAAGGGGGGCTGAGACTCTGTGAGAGGCCATCACCCCCGAGAGCTGGGAGTCCAGTCCCTCTCGCCAACGGAAATGAGATGGTCCATAGCAGGAGACGAAGCTGTTGACCAGAGTCCTGCAAAGTGGGCCACCGAGGGGCTAACATCGGAACAATTGGTTCCGGATCATTGAGAACGCTCACAGACTGGGAAGATGTCACATGTGGAGTCGCAGGACACAGAGCCAGTCCTGAGTGAAGAGGCCAGCTCCGGGAAATCCGTGGCTGTCATTTTCTAACCACGGCTTTCCAATGTTATGCACATCCGCTGTGCGTCAGACCTGGGGTTCTAAAAGGACACACTTCCAGGAAGAGACTAAAGCACAATTCCACTTAAATATGTGGGTTCTAATAAGAGCAGTTGGTTAAAAGTACCATGAGGTCCCCTATTTCTTATCGCAGGAAGAATTGGGGGGTGGGATGGAGCTCTGAATCTTTCCGACGTGAGACGTTTTCTTAGTGATTATCTTACAGGGGTTTCATTCCACACACTACGCTTTCAATCTGGGGTTTGGTGAGAACCACAAAGTGTGAAATGAGTTTTGCTTTGTGTGTTTGAAGGTAAGAGGCCACTAGCCAACCCACCCATGTATATGTTGCATGCAAATGTTCTTGACCTTCTGATGGCTTGGATCAAGAAACCAATCATTTAATTCTATATGATGGCTCAAGTGCCCCTTATGCATTACGTCTCTTATATAAAAGGCCCATGGCTGTCACGCCATAACGCCGTCACGACCAAATGAGCAACAGGTCTGGCGTGTGGGGCGTGAGCTACTAGTGGCGGAGAGCTATGAGGGGCAGAGGGCGGGCAGCGGGCTAGGAGCGGTGGCGGCCAGCTGAGGCAAGGGGAAGAGAGCTGTGAGCGCACGATTTTGTGCACGCTGGGCCTCTAGTAAGATGATAAAACAGCAATTAGAAAAATTCTGGGAGTCAAGAATTTCTTAAATGTAGAAGTAAGTAGAGAGGCACAGTTGATGGCTTTGACAACTTTGAGACAATCCTCTGAAACCGAGTTAACACCAAATAACAAGGAACGATACTGACAGCCAACACCCTTAATGAATCTAAAGACGCATATTATTCCTTTTATTTTTATTTTTTTTAATCCTCACTTGAGGATATTTTCCCCCTTAATTTTTAGAGAGAGTGGAAGGGAGAGGGAGAGACAGAGAAACATCGATGTGACAGAGACACATCCATTGGTTGCCTCCCATATGCTCCCAACCAGGGCCAGGAGTCTGAGATTGAGCCTGCAACTGAGGTGCACGCCCTCGACTGGAATCGAACCCCGGACACTTCAGTCCGCAGGCTGACGCTCTATCCACTGAGCCACACCGGCCAGGGCGATGCAAATTATCCCTTAGTCACTACCCAAATGTACGGCTAATACATGAGCCTTCACAATCCCTTTACAATCAACCCTAAACCATTTACCACCAAAGGACAAACACCAAATGACGGTAGTTGCCTTCAACACATTTCCTGGGAACTGGCTGGTGTTTTTTGCTTTCTGCTGCTGGTTTTTGTTTGGTTTGGATTTTTTCCTCCCGCCCCCTCCCCCCCCAGGAGGGGGCGCAGTGGGGGAGGTGGCAGCGCAGGGGTTACAGGACCAGCCCCTGGCCGCCTGCCGCTGCTGCATTCAGCTGCTGGCCGCGATGCACAGCGCTCGCCCTGCGGCCCTTTATGGAATATAATATATCTTTTTAGAACTGATTGTAATTTTTGAGCACTTTGGGGGCTGCCGCTGGTCTCCTTTTCAGGCGAAATAGACCAACTGCTGCTGCTCAAAGAGCCTCTTCGACCACCCACACTGGCAGCGCCACCCCTGCTCCGGGCGGGTCCCCGAAGCAGCAGCAGCCAGTCTGTGGGGTGGGAACCGCCAGCAGCCCCAGGCTCAGGAGAATGTCACAGCTTGAGCCCCAGAGCCCCGGGGCCCTTCAATCAGTGCTCAGCCGCAGGGCGCACCCTGAAACTTCAAATGGAAGCCTGGATTCTTGGCCCAAAATGCAGCCTCCCTCCCGCTCCCGGGGGCACCCACCTCTCCTCGGTCCTGGGGAGCGAGGGAAAAAAGCACTCGCAGCCCTTTCTGCACAAAGGCCTTGGCTGGGCTGCAGAGAGACTTAACAGCAGCAGCAGACACTTTTTCAAACAACATTTTGACAGATAAAGTCAAGTGATAAAAATACAGCGAACTTGTAATTACTTCCGCTGCCGGAGGCCAGCGAAGGCAGGGGCCGCCCAGAACAGGGGTGAGCTAAAGAACCAAGTTCATTTTATTTCACTCCGACACCACAGAATTTGACAGGGTGTGTGTGTCCAAATTATGGGAAGGGGACCCAGGCGAACACAGAAGAATGAGGAGAACAACCGCGGGTGAAAGTGCTGTTCTAAGATTTCTATGGCCCCCAAGGCCAAGGGCACGGGGGTGTCCGCGCACGATCACATACAGAATACCGAGGGGCCACCTGCATCTACATCAGAGAGGCCGGCACAGAGGATGCTCAGAGGTCGTGGTGCCAGGAAGACATGGCAATGAACACATGTAAACATCTACACCCATACAAATCACCATTAATATCCGCAGGCTTTCTGATGGTTAGATGCTCTTCTGATCCCTTGTTCCCCAGGGAACTCGCATGTCCTGAGTTTGTTTTTCTAGTAAAATCTCATGTGCTAAGCTTTCAAACTCTGCTGCTACTCGGGCAGAAGAGATCAGGAAGGAGCAAACCAGTTCCCTTCCTCACCGCCGTTTTTTTAATTATCTATTGTCCCCCACAGTATGAAACAACAAATTTACAAGTGGCATATAAGCAGAGATAAAGAGTATGTTTTGTCATACTTGCCAAATCTTGGTCCAGAATTATTTTGGTTGATAATGAAATCAACCCTAATAGAACCTCAAAGATGATGCCTGCTCTCTATTCCGTAAGGTATGCAATCCAAACATACAAGCAAGTTGCAGGTCCGATTAGTTTTAGAATCAGACTCAGACCTTGCTTTTGTATATGGCCCCTTGTCCAGTCATTCAGATCCATGATACCTGAGTTAATTTTCACCTTTTAAAATTTTCTACTCTACTACTCTTTTGTAAAGCCTGGTATGTTTCTTGACTAGGGCAGTGGTTGGCAAACTGCGGCCCCTTGAGTGTGGCTCTTCCACAAAATACCACGTGCGGGCGTGCACGTACAGTGTGATTGAAACTTCCTGGCCACACTCAAGGGGCCAAAGAGCCGCAGTTAGCCGACCACTGGACTAGGGAGACTTGATTCACAGTTCAGTGAATCCAAAGATCTATTAGATATGTTTGTTCATCATGGCTAAGAAACCGGTACTTTGAAAATTTAGCTGAAAGGTTCCTCAAGCTAAAGAATCTGTATTCAAATAATTGAGCACTAATGAACATATACAGGAATCCTAATTGAACAAATGAATCATTTTTCTCAACATTTTACTCAAGCAAAATATTAAATTCTTAAAATTAAATAATATGATTGACCATATTGATTTACATAAAATATAGCTTCTTACTGGGCAGAAAATATTATTTAGGATGTTTATTTTAACTCTATTCATCTTATACAAGTGGGGGGCGGAGAAATTCTATCTCATCTCTTTGATATCACACTGACAAAATGGTGTCTGAAGAAAAATCAACAAGGAAGCAAAAAGACCCCAGATTTTTAATGAGGCTTTGAAGTATTGGATTTGATATGGCTTCTATTTTAATGATTTCCCCCCCTTTCTTATGGACGTCATAAACCATTGTTCATATGTATTCACAAATAGTGAGGAGGAGCAGCATGGAAAAAAATTGTATAGCCCAGATGGTCTTCTTTTAACAAACTTTTATAATATATTACTAAATTTCCCCCCAGGTTTTTGAAAAGTGAGTGATATATTTTGAGTACAGGACTATGGACTATATATAAAGTGAGAGAGAGAATAATGTTTATACAGTAGAGCAGAGGTTGGTGAAAATTTCTATAAAGGGACTACATAGTATAAATTTTAGGAGTTTTAGGGCCAGAAGGTCTCTGTTGCAATTACTCAACCCTGTCAATGCAGTGGTAAAGCAAATATAGGAGACAAACAGATGAGAATGGCTGTGCTCCAACAAAACTTTATGTAGAAAAGCATTCAGAGAGCAGGACACCAGTGAATGGTAGAGCACAGGTCCCTGAACATCTTCTCCTCTATCAAAACAATGAAAACTGGGAAAATTGTCAGAATCGACTCTTTCTGAAAATTTATCAAAGGCTTTCATTTTATCAGGAATTACATATTTTTAAAAAATGGCTAAATTACATTAAGAACAGTGAGCTTTGTAGCATTTTAACTTGACCCATTCCCATTCCCCACTCCCGCTTGGGGAGGGGGGGTAGCTTGAAAAAGTAACAGCCTGTGGTCACAGTGACAACTCGCCGCATGGCAGCCCCAGAGGGCATCAGGAAGGACTGGCGCTCCTTCACACCCATTCCCAGAAAATGTTCATTATTTGATCTGTCGAGTATGTGTAGTGAGGAACCTGAACTTGTCCAAAGAGGGGTCTGGCCTTTGCCCTGAACTTCTGGGAGGTTGTTAATGTCATACCCACTAGGAGTGTCCTTGTTTAACGCAGAGGCTGGCCACACCAGAGCTTAGGGCGAGGCTGGTGGCACCAGAAACCCAATCACATGACTAAGAGAGAAAGGTCTGTGTCACATGGCAGCAATTGACTTGGAGGTGGAGTTGAACCAAGTGGGCAGTCATTCCATCAGTCATGGGTATATAATGAAGCCCGAATCAAAATTCTGGATAATGAATCTCCGCTAAACCTCCTTGGTTGTCGGTTCTCCACCTGTGTTGTCACCCATCAATGCCAGGAGGATAATGTGTCTGGGCAACAACAGAGCTTCATGTTTGAAATGCTCCTGGGACTCTGCTCCATACATCTTTTCATTTGATTGATTTTAACTTGTATGATCTCCTTCTAGTAAAACATAATTGTGAGTGTAATAGTTTTTGGTGAGTTGTGTGAGCCCTTCTAGGAAATTACTAAAACTTAGGGAAATTACTAAAACTTAGGTGATTTCAGACAGAACAATCTGAAATTGGTGTTAGAAATCTTGGGAACTTGATGGCCTGGAGTACTAGGCCTTCAAACTTTGCAGTTTGTCTAACTGTGGGTAGTTGATAAGATTGTTAGTTCCCTACAATGATCTTGAGTCACTGAAACCTGCTTTAGAAAGAGGAAGTATAACAGGGTAGGTGATGAGGAACCTTTGAGTGTCACAGGGTCACCCATGTATGAACCTGTAGCTGTGCTTTGAGGGTTAATGGGAGTAAGAGTTACCAGTGGGATTTGGAGTTCCTGAGGAGCACGTTCACTGGACACATGAAGTGCAAAGTAAGGAGAAATGAACTAAATTTACAATTCCATGGTTATTGATGTATTTAGTACCTAAAATGAACATAAGGGAGAATATTAGGCCAAATTTGGATTCTGGCTGGTCCCCATTATAGCCACTCATCTCAGGTTCCACATCAATAAAGTTAAAATAAAAGTTGAAAAGTGTTAAGCAAATCCTGACTGGACCAAGCTGGGATCCTGACTAGACTGAGTTACAGTCTCTATCACCAGCCCCCACACCAAAGGGAAAATTAAATAAAATTATTTAAAAGCAAATAAAATATGTGGTGGATCTTCATACTGGGTATTTGAGCCATTCCAAGGGGGAAAATTATGCTGAAACAATGGACAGTAAAAAGGTTATGATTCCTATGAGAATGGACAACAGAGAGGAAAGAAAAAGGAGAGCATCAAAGAACTGATCCCAGCAAGGAGGAAATCTTTAAAAGGTTATTAAGATACTAGAGGCCCAGTGCACAAAATTTTATGCACTAGTGGGGCTCCTAGCGGTTGCCGCCCTCCCTTCCCTTGGCTGGCCCCGCCCCCTGGTCGAACTTCCGGACAACTCCCAGGAGAGGGGACAATTTGCATACTATGCTTTTATTATATAAGAAGGGATGAATAAAGCAGACATTGATGGGGTCAAAACAAAGGTCTTAATCCAACACTCTTGGCAACTGTGCGGACTGACGGAAGCCCTGCTGTTTTGCCAACACTAAGGGGCCTCGAACAAGTCAAACAGATCTACTCTATTCACCTTAATTTGGGAACTAAAAGGGCTGCAAGGCAAAGAGGACAATGAGAGGCATGGCTTACAAACTCTCTGGATAAGGGTCTCACAATGTTTTTGTTGTTAATCTTCACCTAAGGATATTTTCCCAGTGATTTATTTTTAGAGAGATTGGAAGGGAGGGGAGAGACAGAGCAAGAGAAACACTGATGTGAGAGAGACACATCAATTGGTTGCCTCCTGCACATGTCCCGACCAGAGCCGGGGATGGAGCCTGCAACCAAGGTGAGTGCCATTGACCAGAATCAAACCCAGGACCCTTCAGTCTGTGGGCTGACACTCTAACCCCTGAGACAAACCAGCAAGGGATCAAAATGTTTTTAAGACAAGAACTGCTTACAGGCTTTGGATCCCTTGGCCTCACACCCAGCGAGGGCCAAAGGCTATGTACATATGAGTGAATAAAATGGTCAGAAGGTAGGAAAAAAAATAAAACATTTAAGGGACTCCATGTACTGTGTTTCTGAAAGAAAAGAAAATGAACATTTGCTCAGACACCTGAGAGGCACTAGCAAGTGTACCAGCAAACTCATAATATGAGACCCAAAGAATACCAAAGAAGGATGGGAAGAAAATATTTGAAGAAATTATTGCTCAAATTTTCCTAAATTTGATGACAAACATTAATCTACACATCTAAGAATCTCAATGAATTCCAAGTCTAGTCAACTGAAAAAAATTCACTCCTAGGCACATTATAATTAAATCATTAAAAGCCACAGACAGAATATTAAAAGCTGTAATTGAGAAGTAACACATAACTTAGAAGGAATACTTAATAAAATTAACAGTAATTTCTCATCAGAAACTATTGAGGTCAGAGGCCAGGGAAGACATATTCAAAGCATTGCACAATAAAAACTTTCAACAAAGAATTTTATACCAGCAATATTCTACTCCAGAAAGGAAGGAAAAATATGACATTGAGATATTAAAACAAACAAATACCAGTATATAGATAATTTTTTTGCTAGCAGACCTGCCCCACTAGAAATACTAAAGGAAGTTGTTTAGGCTAAAATGAAAGAACATCATAATTTGAACTTACATGCATAAATAAAGAGCACGGATAAAGGTAACTACATAGCTAAATAAAAGAGTATAAATATATTTCTTTTCTGTAACTCTTTTTTCCCCTTCTTATTTAAAAGACAACTATATAAAGCAATAATTAAAAATCTGTATGTCTAGGCACAAATATATAAACTTGTAATTGGTAGGACAATATAGGAAGAGGGAGGGAATGAGATTATATAGGATCAATGTTTTTGTATACTATTGAAGTTAAGCTGGTAATAATTAAAACTATATTATTATCAGTAAATGATGGTAAATCACCAGGAAAATCACTAAAAATAACTTAAAAATATATAAAGAAAAAAGTGATAGGTCTAGGGAGCAGACCACACAATAAGGCAGCAATGAGGAACAGAGGAGAAAAAAATGCCTAAGACACAGAAAACATCAAAATGACACACATAAATCCAAACTTATCAGTAATAATATTAAATTAAAACATAGTTAAGTTTCTATATTTATCTTTAATTGCCCTGGAAAAAACTTCGTCCATTAGAAAATGCCACTGGTACAGAATGATACTTGTGTAAGTTTGCTTAGGCAGCGATAGCAATAGTTTCCCATCTGGTGCTCTTCTAGAGAGACCTTTGCAAAGGAAACACTTCGGAGCGGTTTCTATTGCTTCTTGTTAGGAATGTATTTCACTTGTCTTTCTCAGACACTGTTTTTTATTTTCTCAACTTTTTTTGTGAGCTGTTTTATGGTTCTGTCTTCTCTAATAGGATTTAATTTTAACACTATAATAATTGATTATATTTTGCTTTTATTTTAGTGGATTCCAAAAAGGCCCAAACCCGATATGTTACATTTCTCTTCCTCACAATACCTCAGTCAGGGCAAATAAAATCCCAAGCTACTGACGAGGAAGTGGAAACAGAGGCCACTGTACTTTCCAATGACTACAGTTAACTCACAAGATGGTGGGCGGAGAGATTTCATGGGTTGCAAGTTTGCTTCTACCAGGCCACGCTACACAGTATACACATTGGTTTCCGTTCTCATTAGGGCTTACAGAGTAAATCTAACTGGTAGAACATCAGCTGCAGCAATGATCTACTGCGTTACCTTCAGGCTAACACACGATTTCTGGGATTAAGTTTTAGTTCTGCCTTGCATGGTAATATTATTTTCATTTATTACAGCATGACTGAGGTTGTTTATATCTCTTACCCCACAATGGTGTTCTAAAGATGTGTGAATGATTTTCCTTCAGCAGTGTAGGCTGTGAGACATGGGGCAGGTCAAAACTTCCATTCAATGTTATGCCTTTCTTCCACTTTGTTGGAAACTTCCCCCCATTTGTTATAAAACTCCCCTTACCTTGGCTAAGAGGCAAATGATTCTGAGCACAGATGGGAATTCTAATCTTAAAGAAAGGCCTCGGATCCCCCAGGGCCACACAGTATTTCTAGCTGCGCTTCTGCAACACTGCAATTAGCCAGCACGGGCTCCGACAGCGGGCCCTTTCTGTGCAGAGAGGGACAGTGTGGGGAGCCGGACGTGGGTTCTCAGGGGTGTGCAGTTAATCACCTGTACAAAGTGGCTGCGATTCTCTCAGGCATCAGCTTCGAGAATCTAAGCTTCCTGGAGGCAGGAGTGTTTTCATTTGCTTGTTTGTTTGTCCGTTTAAATTTGTTTATGACATAACTAGAGGCCCGATGCACAAAATCCATGCAAGAGTGGGCCTTCCTTCCCCCGGCTGCCAGCACTGGCTTCCCTCACAGCCCCTGCTTCGTCCAGAAGGAACGGCCAGTCTAATTAGCATATTATGCTTTTATTATTACAGATTCTCAATGGCTGAGAGAGGGCTGGCATCAAGTAGGTGTCCATTGAACAAAGACTGCAAGACTGATAACTTCTCAGAGAATATAAAACTGGATGACTTTCCATTCTAGATTTTCTAAGGTTTTATAACTGTAAGTTTACAACCAGAAGAAGGATGTAATATATAATAAATACATGTTTCAATATTATGCAATTAAAATGATAGTAATGAATGAAATACATCATTAGTATTTGACTTACATATCCTTTGGGTCACTTAATCCTGACTCTTCATCTCATGGCAACCTTACCATGTTATTAACTTACATCATTTGTATTTACAGTTTCTCCCATCAGCCATGTTTTTGAAAAGGCTCTCAGCCAGCGGTTCTCAACCTGTGGGTCTCGACCCCTTTTGGGATCGAACGACCCTTTCACAGGGGTCGCCTAAGACCATCAGAAAACACATATATAATTACATATTGTTTTTGTGATGAATCACTATGCTTTCATTATGTTCAATTTGTAACAATGAAAATACATCCTGCATATCAGATATTTACATGACGATTCATAAGAGCAGCAACATTACAGTGATGAAGTAGCAACGGAAATAATTTGATGGTTGGGGGTCACCACCACACGAGGAACTGTATTAAAGGGTCGGGGCATTAGGAAGGTTGAGAACCACTGCTCTAAGCCTTTCCCAGTAGGCAGAGTATCTTTTTCCCTAAAATTGAATAAGAGTTCGATTTTTAACCCGGTTTTTCCGCTTCTCTCAGAAGCTGTCAGAGTAAAACTACACTGGGCTCATTTTATCAAAGAAGCTCACACTCTGGCTTAGTGATAAGAAAAGGAAGCGAATTGATGCGAATAGAAAATTGACTCCTTTACCTCCCTCCCCCCAAAACAACAACACACCGGAAACTTTATTTCTGAGGTGTCCCTTGTATGTGAACATTTTTTCCACACTGCTCTACGTCATTCCGGCAGAAACTTTAAGATTCTTTAAAAGTATCTACAAAATTAGGTGAAGGGTAAAATTATGAATTTCCCACTTGGAAGAAAGTGGCTTAAATTCTATCCAATTATTTGCCATGACAACCAGCTAAACACAAAAGGGCTCGAATGGATGTAGAGTACTGCCTCTGTAATCATCCCTGTACGTCCTTCACATCATGGATACGCGGCACCGCTATCCCGGCTACTCCAGGGCCATAAGCCTACACGGTAATTACATGCCTCGGAACACTCCACTTAAGTGCATCAATAATATAGTGAGCAAATGTGTTCTTTAATTCTGCACCTGTAAGTGGAGGGGAAAAATAAAGAAAATATTTCTATCCAAAAAATGTAAAAAGAAGGAAAAATGAATCGGCTGATTATTTTTAAGCTGCTTCATGAAGTCCCCCTTTAAAACTCAGATGGCTAATAATTCAAAGTTTCCCATAAATATAATCAAATGATAAGACAGCTCTGCTTAAGTGACTAAAAAGGTGAGGGCATAGGAAAATAATGATGAAAACAGACACTTCTGATTAAGCTTAATATTTTATCTTTAAAGTACTCATATTGGCTGTGCATAGCAGAGTCCTGGGCTACTTTTTCTCTCCATGGCCCTGCCTCTATATAACTGCTATTAATGGGATTCAGAAGGTAACACCTACTACCCATGACCTTGAACACAAGAATTAACACGTCAAGGCATGTCAAAATTGTGTGGGACTGCAGGCTCTTTACAATGCATTCGATATATTTTTTACAATGAAGTGTTTGTGTGTTTTATTTTATGGATTTGAAATACACACTTTTTTCTCAGAAATGGAAAGTTTCATAGTGAATTCAACAGAGAAAGTAGACATCAATAGAACCTATAAAGAATAAGTAGTTGGCATAAAACTGTAAGATCTTTCTCGCACCTACATATCCCAATAAAATGAAGTTGCTAATTTCTTAGAATCAAAAATTTCTTCTGAAAGTAAAATATTTTTGAGTGACTCATTTCCTAGAGTGTTGTGGAATTTCAGAAATTCTAATGAAAATTATGCACATAAAATTTATAATTTAGTTAACATTCCTAGTATTGGAAACAAACCAACTTCTTAATTGGGTCCATCCTAAGCCACTTAGGAAAATAAAAAACTATACAAATATCTATATAAATAGATAACAAAGTTTCTTATGCAAATTAGCCAACATTTTAAAATAAAGATACTCAATGTGAAATGGCTCTACATATTGATTTCAAAATGAGTGCTATTTAATAAGAAAACCTTGCCGTAACTTCAGAAAACCCATAAAGGGGGGAAAGTTAAATATGCAATGGTCCAAACTTTATAAAGGCGACATAAAGAATTTACTGAATTATTAAAGTAGTGTCTTTTTTTTTAAAAAAAAAAAGTTATTCCAGAGTGAGGTTATATTTATTTTTCCTTGTCATGTAAATTGATGTTTTTGCGTTTATTTTACTAAATTAGTAATCAACACGGGACCGTGACCTTGTGGTCCATTAATTCCTACATGTCTCAAATTTTGCTTTTAGGATCAAGAACATTTATTTTCTCCATTATATAATCAATATACAGCCTTTTTCTGATAAAAAACATCTTCTGTGAAAATATGGAACTTAATTTGCTATGAGGCAATGCTAACTTAACAGTAACAAAACCATCATTATATTTTCAAAGTTATAGTTTTAAGCAACTATATTGAGTAGAATTATCTATTTAATAATAACTATTTCTTTATAATCTTAGAGTTCAGAAGATTTTTTTACTGATTCATACAGTACAGTTTGAAATTTGTATGCCGCTAAAACAGTATTCTATCCTATAGAGAGAAATTACTGTTTTAAAATTTAAGACTGTTTCCAGGATGCAAATTGCACTCATCAGGCAATGGACCGTCAGCACATGAAACGCAAGATGAAATGTCCATTGTTTCGTGAAGGAACACATACAGACGATCACCTGAGAGTTCCAGCCTATCAGTGTTTACAGTTTCTCTTTCTCTCGTTGACATGAACACAGGAGCAAGCCAATTGTTCACAATTATGTAAAGATGCGCATTGCTGAAACTCAGATGACAAAATATAGATCAGAGAGAAGTGTTACAGGTAAATTTCAGGACCCTGAGGGGTTTTGTGATAGAAGGATTAGCAGAAACTTCCAAAATCCTAGTGATGACTCCTCTGGAATACCTTCCTAATGGTACGCACGGCAGGAAAGAAAGGTTGGGAGTCCAAATGACCTCACAGCCAGTGGTTTTTTGTTTGGTTGGCTGGTCGGTGGGTTTTGTCATCCTGATTAGATGGGAATCAATAATACCGAAGCCAGGTGAGTCTAAGAACGAAGACCAGGCCGCGGGCCTACCTCTGTGATCTCAGTGCCAATCCGAGCAAGAATGTCACCTCTGAACAGGCGAGCGAGGGTGGGATGTGACTCAGACACATAGAAACTATCTCTTGGTGTCATCTAGTGGCTGCATTTCATCACTGCATAACCGCAGGCCTTCCTGGGGCCGAGCCCGGGTGGTGCTGTCGCATTGGTTTCTGGCTGCCCGCAGGAAGAGAGCTGCCCTTTCTAACCCGGCAAGGTCAGCGTGAGCGCATGTTTCTGGACTCTTCGCCCTGGCCCTGCACTGGGCTGTGTCTCAGGTCACGACCCATCGGTGGGGCGCTCAGTCACGAGCCCTGGTGTCCAGGTGCCATCTGCTGCCCCATTGGGGCTGCAGGCTGAGTGGCTGGGTGCCGCCCGGGGGCGCCCGCCGCCCCACGCCCGCCGCCCAGGCCTGAGGTGTTTCTGCCGAGCCCTGTGACAGCCGGAGGGACAGGCCGACCCTCTGGGTGCAGATGGCAATGTTGGCGCGTCCGAGTGAGGGGAGAGTCCCCTGACCCCCTGTCGTCCACTCTCTCTCTCCCCACCCCAGGCTGGAGCTGCACAGCCAGCACAGGGAAATGTGAGTGACAGCCACTTCTCCTCCAGGTGCTGAAATGTCAGCTCCGATGCTACGGTGCCTTTAAGACGAACTATAATTTCTAACAGAACTTTTCAGTTTTGAAAGTTAAGGGCAGCCAGGCTGGGATGACGGGAATAAATTATCCAGGTAATTAGGGCTAACAACTCGCTTTCTCTTACTCCCACGCGCATGCAAGAATAGGGCTCAATTATTTCTAATTCAGGTAATTTTTTCCTTTTAAAAAAAGGACTTTCTGCAAAACTGCTGTTTGAATGGCTCAAAAGTATCATCATTAAGGAAGGAAATTATTAACAAATTATGGTCATGAAATTTACAAATTTCAAATGGTTAGTTTCTGTCATCGTGTCCAATGTAACAAAGGTTGGGCATGATAAAAAAAAATATATAAAAAAATGAGTGTGACACTCATTCTCAATTTCCAATAATTACTTGATATTTTTAGGCAAATTCTTTTTTTAAAACTATCAATGGAATTATCAATATCACATACTTATAGCTGCTTTATGTTATAAGGTGAACATTTCTCCTGTTGTTGAATTTACCATTATTTTCATTGATGTCTGTTTATTTCTGTCCACAGCTCTTGAATGTCTAGATGTCTTTCAAGCACACATTGACAATAATAATTGAATGGGAATATCAACGGATAGAAAGTTCTGCATGTCCCCTCAAAACATACCTCCTTCCTTCAATTCTGACCACTGTGCTACATGTTATTTCATCACATAGAGCAAGTGAGTGAGAACAATGAAATTGTCCTATGGGACTGCTTGTGTTTGTACCATTCATAAATCTCTCAGCAGATTGATTCCCCTATAGGAACCATCCCAAGTCTGAATCATAACACCAATCCTAATTGCAGACCATTCATCCGTTTTCAGTCTACTTCTCAATAATAACATAGGACAACCACAAGCTTGTTGCAACCCAGACTCTTCAGACAGTTTTCATTTAAGAGGGACAGTCCAGGGTCAAGTGAGCTTCCTGTTTCTCTAGAACCCTTCCTGGCTCAGCCACACGTTCACCTAAATATTGTGCAGCTCTAAAGGCCCAGAAGATAGAAGGACAGTGTCGTGGACTCCTGGGCTTCTGACAGAGGGACGGACATGCCCTTCTTTCTTCTCTTGCTAGCTGCGAGGGTTGCTGGATTTCAGCCGCCCTCATGCCAGTCATGCCACGACATTGTGGCAGAGCACTGAGAAAGACTAGCCTGGATGGATGCCTCAGACAGCAGACTGGTGTGGACTGCTCGTCTCTGAGCGGCTTGAGCATGAAAAGGAAATGAAATTTTATCTTGTATTCGTTTTCCACAGCACCACAACCATTTACCACAAATGTAGCATCTCGGAATAGCACCCAGTTGTGACCTCTCAGAGTCCACGAGTCAGGATCCAGGTGTGGTTCAGCGGTGTCCTCCTCCCAGTCTCACTAGATTGAAATCAAGGCACTGGCTGAGATCGCCATGGCCTATGATGCTCTGAGGCCTCTTCCGAGCTCATTGGTGTTGAGACTTCAGTTCATGGTGGTTGTAGGACTGAAGTGCACATTTCCCAGGTCTTGGAGAACGCCTGAAGTCTTTGTCACAGCGTCTTCTCCACAGGCCCTCTTATGACACAGCTGAGTAGTGATGAACTGGGCTCTGATGTTATTTTTTTAAAAATATATATTTTATTGATTTTTCACAGAGAGGAAGGGAGAGGGATACAGAGTTAGAAACATCGATGAGAGAGAAACATCGATCAGCTGCCTCTTGCACACAGCCCACTGGGGATGTGCCCACAACCAAGGTACATGCCCTTAGCTGGAATCAAACCTGGGATATTTGCGTCCGCAGGCTGATGCTCTATCCACTGAGCAAAACCAGCTAGGGCCTCTGATGTTATTTTGATGAAGGAACTTTACACCAAAGCTGACCCTGGCAGCTAACTGTGCTGAACTTGGGAGGGGAATCCACGTGTTCACCCAGCTCGTACACTACAGCCTAGTTTTATTTTTCTGTATACTTTGTTTTTGCCCTAGGTTCTAAACCCACACCCAGGCCAACTGGGGCAATGCAACAAACTCACAGGAATTCCATAAGCTACTTAAAAATTGTTAAAAGTCTGAAAGAAACACAGTCATACTCAACACCTGTTGGAAGTATGTGAACTACAAGCCTAAGAGCGTTCAGTTTTGTGTTAGATGGTGCTGGTAGATGTGATGTCATCATACCCTCACAGAGCCGAGTTTTCAGTGGTTACTGCAATAAAAAGAAAGCGCTACGTATAAATCAATGCGAAACAGGAAATGAGGGTGGCCGTGTCCCATCTGATCCCAACGCTTAGGAACTTGTGCAGCGGCCAACAGGTCTGTGTGTCTCATTACCACGTGACCTTGGTTACTTAAGAATGAAGTAGCATGCTGCTTTTTCTTTGAGTGTGTGCGTGCTATTGATACATACCAAGTTATTAGAACAAAAATACTTATCAAATTGTTTGGACCTCACTGCTTACCAACTACAATGTTAGTTATTTCTCTCTAGAGTCACCGTGAAACACTTGTGTAGAAAGTAAGAGGCCGACAAACAGAACATTTGGAAACGTTCGGTCATGGCATTTCCAGTCATCTGTAGGCGCCACGTGATTAGGGACCAGGCGGCCTGTTTACTGTTCCATTCCCAGCACTTCCTGCGGGGCTCCCATATCGTTGCCACTCAAATACAGGTGTTGGCTTCTTTTATTCAGTAACCAAGTGACGTCTGTGGGCCTGATAAGTAGGCCAGTTCCAGGGGGCATGGAGCGCCAGAGGGCTCAGCCTCCCCGGAAAGCTCTGTTCCTCCGTGGAAACGGACGGTGGGGACGGGCTTTGAGTGGAAAGTCAGTGTTGGCAGAGTCTGCGTTTGCTTTGCGCATGACTCTGCATTTTCATCTTGTCAGGAACAAGAGAAAGCAATTTTGGAAATCATCTTTGTGTTTCTGCCAGAAATACAATGATCAGCAAACAAGAAATACAACGATTTGAAAGTCAAAAAGGTAAGTTCTTGCTGAGGCCTGTGCACAGAAATGTTTCCTCTTAAAACTGTGATTCAAGTAAAAATCAACCCTGCGTGCGTAACCTTTTCATGAAGTAACAGGTGGCACGTATTCCAATAAAGACAAAATATTCCAATTTTTCCAGTGAATCAATACTCCAGTTATTGTTGCCACATGATAAAGTACCAGCACCCCCAAACTTAGTGTCTTAAAACAATTCACTCTTCTCTCTCAACATTCCGCGGGCTCACTGGACCCAGCTAGTCAGTTCTGGGTGTCTCTCAGGAGATTGCAGTCCAGCGCTGGCTGCAGCGAGTGGCTAGATGAGGGGGATGTTTTCTTCACTCGCATCTGGCACTTGAGCTCGGATGGTTGGGAGAGTCAGGGTTGGTGGGCTGTGTTTTTCACAGGCCTCTCCTCATACCCACCTTGTGTTTCTCAAAATCTGGTGTCATGGTAGTCCAGCATCCTACATAGTCACCTTCGTCTGGAGCAAGAATCCCAGGATATGGAAGCCCAAACTGCAAGGCTTTGTATCACATCGTCTTGATCTTATTCAGGATCATTTCTGCTGCACTGGAGCTATCGGCCAGATTCAAGGAGAAGGGACTGCACAAAGACACGCACTGGGAGGCATGGTTAATTGCGAGGACATTTGAGAAGATTAACTACCAAATAAAACAGTTTTGCAGTCTTAAGAAGCTCATATAGAGTAGAGAGGTTATCAGTAGTAACATGTTCTATGCATATGTAATTGGTCCATTTTGAAGAAAAGCTTGATTCCCATCCACTGGAGAACTGACACAGAGTTAGTTACCGGAGACAAGACAACCTCTTCTAATGTTCGACAATGTGGGCATGTTCATGATCGAATGAGGTTGTCTTCCTATTTTGTACAAACAAAGGAGAAAAACTACCCTTTTTATACTGATGATATTTGGGGATAACTGTTACTTTAATTTGTTCACCACTTGCTTCAATCTGCTAAATTTGATGAACCTGATTCCTGATTGTTATTAAAATCAGATCAATATTTCCGCTTTTCCAGTGGGGAATAAAATCTCAGAGTTTACCTCTATGCAGTAAGTAGGCAATCTCAGTTTTAATGGATCTGTAAAAATGACTGATGGATTATTTTTTAAAATATTTCAATTTATCTTTTGTAAAATTGCTGTTCTGGTGAATCTGTTCCTAAATCCCTATTTTCTGGTAGAACAAATTCCTACATAGGAAATACTTGAATGCAAAGAACACAGTTGTTGTTTTCTTCCAGCTTTTGACACAGTTGCTTTTTTGCCTCTAGAAGACTTGTGCCAAGTCACAGCCCCAACTCCGTATGAACGCCAGTTCCCTTCCCCACGCGCCTCCCCTGGCTGCTATGTGTGACTATGTGTACACTGATTTTGTATAAAACGTTTCTCATTTTAAAAATCTGCGTTTTTGCCCTGGCCAGCTTGGCTCAGTGGATGGAGCTTGCAGACTGAAGGGTTCCAGGTTCGGTTCCGGCCAGAGGCAGGTGGCTGGGTTGTGGGCTCAATCCCCAGTGTGGGGCGTGCAGGAGGCAGCCGATCAATAATTCTCTCGCATCATTGATGTTTCTATCTCTCTCTTTCCTTCTCCCTTCCTCTCTGAAATCAATAAAGAAATATATTTTTAAAATCTGCATTTTATTATTATAGCAATTAAATAATTTTTGCATGTTTATTTGTCATTCTTGTTAGTTATGCCGCCATATTATTACCCACTTTTCCTAGGAGTGCTGGCTATTTTCTATGTTAACAATAAAAGCTCTTTATATATTATTGGGAAAACCCTTTATCTGTCAGTCTTGCCATAAATGATTTTCACAGTTTGTATTTGCTTTTTAAAATCTATTCATGGTGTGCTTGGCAATGCAGATGTTTAAAAATTATATAATCAAATATATCGATATATCATGTATTTTATGCAGAAATAGCTTTGCTACATAATTATTTAAAATTTTATATTTTATTTTAGGCCGTTAGTGATTTTTGCCTCAATCTTTTTTGTTTAAATTTTTTCCATTATGAAATAGTTATATTCTTATGGAAAGTTGCAAGCATAGTATGAGAGGCCCATGAAGCTTTCAATAAACTTCCTTTAGTGGCAACATCTTATGTAACTATAATACAATATCAAAACTTCAACAAAGGACTGGGTAAAGAAGATGTGAGATAAACACACACACACACACAAAATGGAATACTAGTCAGCCATAAGGAAAGATGAAACACTGCCATTTGTGACAACATTAATTTAAATGGTCAATTCTTCTATGTGAAGAATGGGGGAGTTAGAGGTGGGAGAATAAATGCTTTTGAGGGACACACCGAATTGTGCTTACCTCTCACCTGTGTTCAGAACCAACTAAGAAATCATGCTGTGAGTCTGCAGATTGCGTGTCCGGATTTCACATCACTGATCAATGCTGGAGTGAGCACCGTGATGCAGAACAAACGCCAAAGGCACTTCCCTGCTCTTTGTCCCGGGGTCTAGAAGGGACAGCTGCCCTTTGAGCGGACGCTTACCAGGAAAGAACGAAGGGGTAAGAGATTAAATTCCTCAAGTCGGAATTTTTGATGGATTAGACCTGCTCACTAGAGATGTTTGGATCAATGGCTGTCAGGACCAGCCAGGTCACCTGGTCGGGAAGGAGGGAAAAAGTCTTTCTTCAGGGAAAGAAACGCAGGAATGGGAGAGAAGGTTCCCCTCTGACACGGGAGGGGAAAATGCGGAGGAAACGCTGTCCCTGTACGTTACACACTGACCATCCTTCCGTCCGGTCTCTCAGATGTTTAGATCATTGAGCTTTGCCGCTTGCTGGCCGGGAGACTTGGTAAAACGACTTTCCCTCTCTAGGTATCAATGTTTTACTCTGGAGAACGGCCATTATGGCAGGACCTACTTTAACAGATTCTCGTGGGGATGAAAGGATGGACTTCACGCCCAGCCCTCATCGCAGTGCCTGACACGTGACCAACATTCACTGTTCAGTGAAGCAGAGCAACGCCTGCACGTCTGCTGTGCGATCCCACATGTACCAGAGACCGGGCGGTGTGCGATCACCCCAGGTTAAGCTCTTGGCCTAAGTGTGTCTAAAATTACTCATATATTCTGATTGTCTGGACGGTTAAAGGGCTGAGAAGAATTAGGTTAACTACACTGTTGACTCTTGGTATTTAGCTTCTAGCAAAAAAAAAAATATAAATAAATAAAAAATGAAATCTGTCCCTTGGCCAAAAGGAAAATTACTACAAAAAGACGAAGTCCCTCAGAATAGAAAAAGGAATGAAAAAAACAGGCAACTGCTGCGGTTCGGAAGCAAGAACTGACCTCAAGCTGAAATGAAGGAACAAGGTCCGCCTTTCGTGTTGTTTTTTGATCTTCGCCCAAGGACAAGTTTATTGATTTTAGAGAAAGAAAGGGGGAGAGAGGAAAAGAGAAGCATCCACGTGAGAAACTTCCAAGTTGCCTCCGGTATACCCCCAATCAGGGACCCAACCAGCAGCCTGGGCACGTGCCTCGAATAGCAATCGAACCCGCAGTCTTTCGGTGTATGTGTGGGTCAGTGCTCCAGCCAGCGGAGGTCCGGGCCAGGCCGGCGTGTTCTTTCCCTCGGCCCCTCAGAGAGACAAGCCCACTGGGGTGTGTTTCAACCATCTTCTTGCCTCTTGGTGCAGAGCTGGCGAGAGAGTGGCTCTGAAAGTTTTCAAACGGACGACCCTAGACAGAGGAGCTTGCAATTTAACTGAGCAACTTCCCCCCGTGGCACACAGTCGAGGAGAGGTGATCTCCATGGGCAAGTGACGGGGTTAGAAAGGGCTCATTCGTTCCAAGAAGCCTAAGAGCCACGTGCAGATACTGGGGGGACCTTTTGCTACTTAAAGACCATTTAAAATCCCAGAGCAGATGGTCTAGTGGAGAGATTCTCTCTGAACTCCAACCAACACCGTGCTGTCAGCATAAGCAACATTGTCAATAGAAGAATTCAGTATATTTTTTCCAAGATAAAATCTTCCACTGGGAAACACACGGACTCTTTTAATATTCATGGAATGAAGTCATCGCTTCTCTCCCGACAGCACAGACTTGGCCAGCCTCTAAGGACCGCCATGGAAGGAATTAATGGACGTTTCTGGAACAATGTCGCTAACTTAATTTTTATGCCGATTTCTACACTGTTCCCTGGCCCATCCTAGATTTATTTGGTTGCTAGTTCGTTAGCTGGTTAAGTAGCTGGAGTAGCTGGTTACTTATCTGTTAGAGTAACAAGGAGTTCTCCATGGGTTCAGGACCTAATGTGACAGAGAACTACAGTCAGTATTGCTCGGCGACAGGAATGCATCCTGAGAAACGCATCTGTAGGTGAGTTTGTCATTGTGCGAACATCACAGAGCACATACACTTCACACACCTCGATGGGCTCCTACTGCACACCCAGGCTCTGTGGGCCAGCCTACTGTCTCTACTGCCCCCGAACAGCATGTTTATGGGGTAAAACAACAGGGAGTAAAGCCAGCACGAGGGAAAATGGTGCCACCAAGAGACACAGTAAGTGGGAGACGCTGAGGCTTCTGCCAGCCTAACATGCCTACATGATGTTTCACAAAAATCCTTTTTTTATATAAGCAGAAAGTACACTCTAAAATAACATGAAAAAATATAGTATTCTAAGTGCATAAGCCAATAAACTAGTAGTTTATTTCATCACCAAGTATTATGTACTGTATATAACTGTATGGCAGCACAGTAGGTCTGCTCACACCAGCATCGCCACAAACACCTGAGTCATGCATTGAGCTACGTCACTAGGACAGCTATGATGTCACTAGCTACACTGAGCTCCGACATTAGGACACCTATGACGTCACTAGCTGGTAGGCATTTTTCCGCTCCATTATAATCTGAGGCGACCACCATTGTATATGTGGTTCTTTGATGACCATAATTTTGTTGAGCAGGTATGAATGTACGTTATTATTCTAATCCAAAATCTATCTGGCTGTTATTTCTTCGAGTATGCTTGACCTCAAGATAATTCCTCATTTTACTTTACTGGTCTTTTTTTTTCAATTCTAAAGTACCCCAAGCAATAGTGGATTTTACACTCTCCTGAAGTGTTCTTAATGAATTTACAGGCTAATACAACTAGAATACTATGGAGGAAACGAGCCATGCATGTTCTAATATTCAATAGGTAAGTGACACATTTTAGTTTTTCCTGCTGGTGCTTTCTGGGCACAGTGCGACTGGAATAAACATTGCAGCATCATTTCCCACAATGTTCCCTTAGGAAGGCATTCCTATCCTAAGAGACAAATAAACAATACGTAAAAATAGTACACATTTTTAGTTGGACGGGTTCAGGTATTTAGTGTCCGAGGATTCATTCTGGTCTTACAATTACACAGCCTCAAATGAATACTTTTATGTACACTAAACATTTAGGGCACTTTAAAATCTATCATACTCAATTAAAGACGTGTGTCCAGAACGCCACAATCCTTACCATATGCTAAGTAGTATGCGGGGAAAGGAATGTTGGAGCATCTGTCTAAAAGCCAGGCAAGATTTAAATTGCTCGCAAACATCGATTAATATATAAAAAACACAACACTTTTCTCATGGTTCTATTTTCTTACTACTTCAGTTTTTACAAGTTGGTTTACCTTTCCACTCACTTGTGGATATTCTTGTTTGAATTGCCCATGAAATAAAAACATTTCTTGAAATAAATGTTTACCTTTAGAATGTTTTGTCTTTACATTACCTCAGGACCAGGCAAAACTGCTATATTCCAAATGTCCTCTAAAAAGCTTAAAAATGCAGTGGATTAAAGTGTAAATATTGTCTTTGGTGCTTGTGATGCAAAAATCTAAGAGCCTTTGAATTGCCCCACTGTTCGGGGCAAAGCGACGTCGGCACCACGTCCAAGGCGACCTCACGTGTCCGAGACACTGGGGAGGCTCAGGGCCCTGTTATTCTTCCTCAGTCACTCCTCCCCCTGGGGGGCCTCCCTCCGCCAGCCCCCGGGCTGTGCTGACACGCAGGCTCCCCGACAGCACCCCCGGTCGGGTCGTGGGGACCCACTGGGAACCCCATGGCGGGATCCATGCATCTGGGCTCCCGCCCGTCTGTCTCTCAGACCTGGTGTTCTGTTGTTTTTGTAACGGGCAGCAACCCCAGTTTTCGTAGACTTGGGACTGTACCGAGTAAAGCTCTGTCACGTGACAACATTAAGCCCACCTAACTGGTTTGGAATGAGACAGAAGCCCTGGCTGGCTGGACTCAGTGGCTAGAGCATCGGGCTGACGACTGAGGGGTCCCGGGTTCGATTCCGGTCAAGGGCAGGTACCTGGGTGCAGGCTCCTCCCCAGCCCGGGCCCTGGTCAGGGCTCCTGCAGGAGGCAGCCAGTCGATGTGCTCCTCTCCCATCGATGTTTCTCTCTGCCTCTCCCTCTCTCCCCTCTCTCTAAAGACCAATGGGAAAGTAACCTCGGGGGAAGATTGAAAAAAAGACGAGGGAACCGAGCGTGGCTCCGTGTCCTCTCCCTGCGAGTCCAGCACCCACACCCACTGCACCCGTGAGTCACATTCCGAAGGGCTGCCCCTACAGGCGCCTCTGTGCACGGCACCGGGGCACCCCCACCCCACGCTCTCGGGGTCCCCACCTGTGTTCTGCCTGGGGGGGTGCTGGTCTGGTTCCACAGGGGACCCCGAGGTGCAGGGAGCTCAGCAACGGGTTCCAGGGGCAGCCAGTGCTCCCCGCAGCGGCCGGGCATTAGCTGAGGCCCCGTCACGGCAAAGGCTGTGCTTCTGTGTCTCTGCCTCTGCTGTCGCTGTGTCCCCAGGAGCGTATGTGCGTGTGTGTGTGTATGTGTGTGAGTGTGTGCGTGTGTGCGTGCGTGTGAGTGTGTGTGTGCGTGTGTGTGTGAGAGTGTGTGTGCGTGTGTGCGCGTGTGTGTGTTCGAGTGTGAGTGTGTGTATGTGTGAGTGTGTGTGAGTATGTGTGATTGTGTGTATGTGTGAGTGTGTGTGAGTGTGTGTGTCCTGGCGCCTCTCTGCTTCCGCCCTGTCTCT
>NW_006289398.1:5285788-5322638 GCF_000327345.1 Myotis davidii
GTGTGTGCGTGTGTGTGTGTGTGTGTGTGTGTGTGTGTGTGTGTGTGTGTGTGTGTGTGTGTGTGTGTGTGTGTGTGTGTGTGTGTGAGTGTGTGAGTGTGTGTGTGTGAGTGTGTGTGTGTGTGTGTGTGTGTGTGTGAGTGTGTGTGAGTGTGTGCGTGTGTGTGTGCTCCCTGTATCTCCCAGCCTGCCCAGATTTTGACATAAAAATAAAATCCAATTTCTCTCATTCCAGGAGAGAGGACATATTCACATGAACTTCCTACACAGCTGACACAATAAAAATGCGCTACTCTATGTTTTATACAAACTTGCAGCGGGCAAGACACGTATAACCAATGATCTCACTTTGTGTTTTCAAATAACATCGGTACAACGATTGTATGAATTTTCAAACTGAATTAAGACCAGCGAGAACAGGAAGCGTAAGGAGGCGGCACAGGGCTAAGGACTGAAAAGTAAAACTGTGTTAAATGGTCCAAAGCAAATGAGCAGCGGCCTTACAGCCAACAAGAAACCGACAGCAGGCACTGCGGGGGATTTCCATAGCCTGTGGCCGCTGGCCATCAGCTGGTCAGGAGCACAAACACCCCGGTCCCGGCCCGCAGGACCCCGGTTCTTGCATTTTTAAGTTAAGGGATTAAATTAGAGAAAATTCCTAAGGATGCTAAGAGCACTGAACCTCTTAGCACAGAAATCTCCTAATCTAGATCATGTTGCCTAAAGTCTAACTCTTAACCCCAAATTATTCCAACGTCACCCCCACCCCAGAGCTCGTGTTCCCTGGGCACCACTGGCCCAGGCCCTCTGTGTGCCCACTGGGTTGGCACTATATACACGTAGGTATGAAGTCCTGCCCCTTCCTGGCCGCCAGGAGCAAAACAGAAAACACTGAGCCCACGGAGGACGTGAGGTCACGGGGAGGATCCCATCCTGCACACGCACCCCTTTCAGTCTCACATGAGATGTTCCTGTTTGTGACAGCCATGGCCGGCCCTGCCCACAGAGGTTTTTCATCCACACCCAGCGGGCCCCACGTGTACTAGTCTGCTCAGGCTGCCCCAACAAGATACCACAGACCAGGGGTGGGTCGGTATAAGAAGGGCCATTTTCCCCCCAGTTCTGGAGCCTAACAGCCAAGATCACGCTGCCAACAGCCAAGATCATGGTGCCAACACGGTTGGTTTCTGATGCAGACAGCCACTTTCTTGTGTCCTTGTACAACCTTTCCTCTGGGCGTGGAGAGAGGGAGAGGAGAGAGAGTACCTGGGGTTGAGCTGTCTGGTGTTCCTTCTTATAAGGACACTGATCATGTTGGATTAGGGCCGCACCCTTATGAGCTTCCGTAACCTTAGTTACCTCCTTAAAGGCCCTGTCACATTAGGAACGAAGGATTGAACGTATAAATTTGACAGGGGAGGGGGTGGCCTGGACAGGTGGCACCAGTCAGCCAGCAAGGTCCCAATAATTCGACTTCTCTCTCCACTTCTCTCTCTCTCTCCACTTTCTCCTCTTTTCCTTTCCTTGCTCTCGCTCTCACTCTGCAAGTGCCCTGAGACATCCAAACTCTCCCTTCCCCAGCGCCCTCTGAGTCCTGACTCTGAACTCGCTTCCCAAGTAGGCAACTGGTGGGGGAGGCGAGGGAAGGGGAAGAAAGCCCCCATTGTTCTGTTGTTTGGCTTCCCTTCTTTAAACATTAGCCGTATAAAGAGCATTTTCTCTGTTGCACTGGCTTTTTGAAGAACAAGAAAGCAATATAATTAAATTTCCCAACTTAAATATACAAATATTATTGGCAGAATCTCATTTTATAAGGTTTTCATGACACAATGACAGGGGAATATAAAACATTGTGAATTCTCCGGAAAATACTGTAAATAGACAAAGCATGAGAGTCCAGTCTTTACTGATATACAGTGACCAAAGAATCTGCTTTCAGACGTGGCCAAAATATCAAAACCCATGTTTCTGTTAACCAGGCCGAAGTTTTGCAACTTGGAATACACGTAATTTTGCAACGTTCCCAGCGCCTGGCACAGGGCGAGGCACATAGAAGGTATTTATTAACCAGCACTTGTGAGGTGCAGAGCTCACCAGGTAAACTGAATGTAAAAAGGTTGAGGTTGCCCAGCCAGTGTGGCTCAGTGGTTGAGTGTTGATCTATGAACCAGGAGGTCACAGCTGGATTCCCGGTCAGGGCACAGGCCCGGGTTGCGGGCTCGGTCCCCAGTGCGGGGTGAGCAGAAGGCAGCAGATCAGTGATTCTCGCTCAGGCCTCCTGGGAAAACGCATGCTCACGCTTTGTTGAGCAGCTGAGGTATACGCTCCAGGCGGTGAGGTTCACGGGAGAGGGAACACCTTCACGTTCCTGCGTGGGAGCCCTGCCCGTCCGCCTGCGTGTGCACAGCCCGGGTCCCCCCCTGGGCCTCACTTCAAATACGAGCTGCTACGTTTCTCCCGGATGGAGTCCAGGCCAAGGGGACAGCGGGCTCTGGGTTCTCTCTTGAGAAAGTCGGGGTTCAGGAGGGCAGCTGGCGCCCCTCCTGGCACAGTCTCAGCTGGGGGGGGACTGATGCGTGGGCACTGCCAACCAGAGAATCTCCCAGCCACACTGCCAGGAGAGGCTGGGGAGGGAGCTCAGAAAGAGAGCCAGGCTTGTTTACTCTTGACATGACTCCTTTGGTTCCGCTAAAGTCTCTAAAGGCCCGTTTTAAAAAGTTTCAAAAGCTTCTGGGACACCAAACTGTTCCTACTGAAAAGTGATGGCCTGATTTTCATTGTAAATTATTCAGAATGTTTTCAATATTTTCCTTCACAACAATCTGTTTCAATGAATGTGAAGGTAATTGGTGCCTGCCCTGGGCCACCGGAACTCCTCATAAAAGATGTGCTTCTGTGTGAATGAGGATTTATGAAATCATATGGTGTGATTTTAAGAGGCTGTGTCTCACTAGGCATGAGGAAGAGGTGCCGGGTGTGTAGGATTGGTTAAGATTGCCCCCACTCTTCTCCTCTGAGTGAGAAGCAGAAAGGCAATGGGAAGTTTCCACCTTCTGTCTTTCCTTGCAGAGCTGCTTGAATCAGCATCCGGCAGCACTAGGAACCCCCGGCCCTGGAGCTGACCACATCCCCGTCATAGCAGCACCTTCATCCTGGAGTTTTTGTCGTTCAAGACAATCTCGCTCTTGCCCAACGGAGGGCTTGAAGGTTGGGGCTTGACATCGAGGATGGAGGCTGCATGTGGAGGCATCGGCACAACAAATGCCTGCACTGGAAATTGCAGCTGAAATACTGACTGACATAGAGAAGTTAGAGTTGCTGCTGGGTTGGGAGGTACAATGGTTAGAGGCACAGACTCTGGCGTCCTAATCAGGCTCAAACGCTGCAGGCTCTACCCACCTCTCGCTGGGTGTCCTTGACTAATTTACTTCACCCAGATATGCCTCAGTTTCCTCATCTGTAAAATGGGGTAAAGCAGAGCTAATACCCAATCCATAGCAGGCTGCAATGACAACAGAGTGTAGACACTTGATGACAAGCACTGGGCCTGCCCTCAGGGCTCCGTAAATGCAAGTGGTGCTATACTTAGGGGAATGGCCTGGACTTGGCGACATCACAGAGCTGTGGGTCACAAGCCTACCTGCACCCTGTAATCACCGAGGGCACCGCTAAGGCACACCCATGCCCAGGTCCACCCGGAGACTGGCTCAATTTACAGTTTAATGTGTAGCCAGGGTTGAGACCCTCCGATTTTCAAATCTATAAGGGCTTTACTAAAAGCGAAAACCAATGCCCTCACTTTACAGGTGGTGACTCGTCTCAGATCATTTTCCCTAAGTGGCAGAGAACGCTGGCTTTCTCCTCCACGGAATATATCAAAACCTGGCGTGTTTCCTCTGCTTATTTTAGGGCAGTGATGGCGAACCTTTTGAGCTCGGCGTGTCAGCATTTTGAAAAACCCTAACTTAACTCTGGTGCCAGGTCACATTGAGAAATTTTTCGATCTTTGCAACCATAGTAAAACAGAGACTTCTATTTTTGATATTTATTTTATATATTTAAATGCCATTTAACAAAGAAAAATCAACCAAAAAAATGAGTTCACGTGTCACCTCTGACACGCGTGTCATAGGTTCGCCATCACTGTTTTAGGGATTTTGTAATTTATTAAGTTAACCAATAATGAGATCTCATAGCAAGGTGGTTAAAAGAATACGGCTGGTCCACCAGGCTCCTCTCACGGGGTAGCGTTGCTACAGCCAGACTGTGGGATGCTTCTTACTGGGAAGCTGCAGCAAATAGGAAAAAAAGTTATTTTTATCAGAAAAAAACACATGTATCTGGTGGCCACTTGTATGTCTTCTTTGGAAAAATGTCTTTTCAGTTTTTCTGCTTATTTTTTAAAATATATTTTTATTGATTTTAGAGAGGAAGGGAGAGGGAGAGAGAGATGAAAATATCAATGATGAGAAAGAATCATTGATTGGCTGCCTCCTGCATGACCCTCACTGGGGATGGAGCCCACAACCCAGGCATGTGCCCTTGACCAGGAATTGAACTGTGACCTCCTGGTTCATAGTCCAAGGCTCCACCCCTGAGCCACACCTACTGGGCTGCCTATTTTGTAACCAGATTTTTGAAATGCTTTGAGCTGTATGAATTCATTATTTTGGATATTAATCTCTTATCAGATTTATGATTTTAAAAAATGTTATCTCATTTATGAGAACATGGATGAAACTGGAGAGAATTATGCTAAATAAGAGAAAGAGATATATTGTGACATCACTTATATGTGGAATCTGAAAAAACTGAACTCAGAGACACAGAGAAGAGATGGTAGTTACCAGGCGCTGAGGTGGAGGGAGGGAGGAGCTTGTTGGTGGAAGGGTACAGACTTCTGTCCATAAGATGACTATATCCTGGGGACCTGGTGAACAGCTGGTGACTACAGTTAACGATGGGCTATATACAGTAGGTCCTTGGTTACGTCGGAGACCCGTTCCTATGGCGACATAAGGCGATTTTCGCCGTAAGTCAGAACCCACCTCCATATGCACCTAGTCACTCACATGGAGCACACACACAGCACTAATGAAGTGAAACAGTAAAAAATTTGAAAGATAACAATTCCTGACCTTTACTTGTGGTAAGTAAATAATAAGAAACATAAAGCACATAAGTACATATGTCGAAACGACGGAACTTTTATAAAATAAATGGGAGATGGTGACATAACCACGAAACGATGTACGTGGCGTCCGTCGTAACCGAGGACTGCCTGTACTTGACGCTTCAGGGAGGAATCCTTACAGTTCTCACCACAGAAGAGAAAGCGGGGGTGCGGCCTGAGGGGGCCTGGCTGGGGTAGCTCTCGCCTGTGAACAGAGTATGGAGCCCGCACACTGTCCGTCCTACACTAAACAGTGGTTCCACGTCAACTCCATCTCCACGTGGACAGAAAAGGCGCCGTGTCTCCGATCTCCAAAACCCTGTGGCTGCTTTGGGTTCATCCCCAGGTCAAGGAAGCAAACACATGTGTTTGACGTGCCGGTCCCTTAGGAACGAGCACTGGACTTGGGACAAGTGGGGGAACCCATCCTACCCGGAGGGCTGGGAGCTGCTCCCCTCCCGCTCCCAGGCTGCCTGCCCCTCCGCAGGCCCAGCCACACAGCTGCCGCTCAGAGGGGTGTGCCCGCCCCCCACCATCTGGACCACACCGCCCAGCCCTGCCCAGCCTCCCTGGGGCTCCCTGCACTCCGTCCTGGGGGGGTAGTGGAGTGACAGGTACCCACAGGAAGGAGCCAGGTTGGTTTCAGCCAAGAACCCTAAAGGGGAAAGTAACCAAGGAAGGAACAGGGGGGTCCAAGGGAGTCTTGGGGGGCCGACCTGGGGTGTCTTCTCAGGGAGCAGCAACAGTTCAATGGTGCTGCTATCCCCTCCGATCAAGAGGGGTGCAGCTTGAAAACACGCTTTCAAAATGGAGAAGTCACACAGTAGGACAGACCCTCCCTGGACACATTGTCAGATAGTCCTCTCTGTTTTCTTTATATTTTCTCCGACACAGAACTGGTAGCATGTAGGGTTGGGTAAAAAGAAAGATCTTAGTAAATCCATCGGAGTGCCATGTTCAAGCATTTCTGAATCTTTCCTTGTAAACCCAAAGTTTATAATTTTTTAATAAAGAGTCTTCAATAAAAGAAAATAATTCTGAGATTAGTTTTTCTATCTATCTACCTATCTATCTATCTATATGCCTCTAGTTCTATCTATATATCTACATCTCTCTCTATATATATGTGTATATGTATATATATATACACACATAGATACATATACACATATATACATATATATACATATATATGTATACACACACACACACACACAAAGATGTATTCTAAAGTTTATTATTTCAAGAAAATTTAGTTACATAGGAGTGCCCAGTAGGAATTAGACACACGTTGCATTTTTGTATGTGATACCAAGTTAAGGTTTGTCTAACAATTTGTGTGAACCATTACTCTTAACGAAATTGAACTGCACCCAGACTGAAATCCCCAGACTCACCCTCCTTCTGCCAGATGTTATTAGCAGCGAGTTAAAAGTGGGCCTGCTGTCACTGTGACCCCAGCTGACCTCTTAATTTCTTGAGTTCAAGTCCAATTAACCTCTAGGAGGAGGCACAACTGTTCTAACCAGACAAGTCAATAGAATCCAATAGTAATCATTTCATTTTCTGCCTTGTCAAAGGGTGGCCCTCCCACCTCACCCATTTCACACAAAGGTGGTCATTTATCACCGTTTAGAGAACTGTACTGAGCGTGGCCTGGCCCCGTCTGAAGTACATTCATCAAGGGCACAGGCAGGAGCTGGGGGAGCCGGGCCGCGGCCTAAACGCCCGCCTTGGCCGGCAGCACAGGGGCAGGCCCGAGGGGAGCGGCTCCTCTGAAGAAGGCTGTTCCCCCCGAGGAACAGGTAGCGCCTCCTCCGGGCAGTCAGCCGCCATGATGATTCTTTACTAAAGACACACTTCAAACGTAAATGGGGAAAATAACTTTAAAAAGGAATAGATTTGTACAACCAAACCCAGCGCCCATCTCGGCTACTCCTGGCTACGTGAGAGGTGCGGCATACCTGTGTTGTTCACATAACATAAAGTTGACTTTGAACCAATTTCCTAGACGGTTATTCACAAGTAATTTAAGTTGTTCATTGTGATATATATATATAAAGACATTTTTTTCTGGAAATGACACATGTTACTCCGATATTAACATGCTGGTGAACTGGCGGATTAGAAATTAAATTCTAGAAAGGATCTAAAAGCAAATTGTGTTCAAATGCTTCCCAGTGCTTCCTACTAAATAAGAGGTCAGTATGAAAATCTGAGAATATTTTATTTATATTCCTATGACAGGGAGATGGAGATCACATATCAATAATCAATAATTTTCTTATGCTTTAATTTTTATCATTTAAGTTAATGTGAAAAATTATAAAGAAGAAACTGCTCTGGCAGCCCATTAAAACTAACAAACACAATTTCCCCCAATAGAGTTTTTACTTCCATTTGGATCTTCGGGGACTCTGTGGATTTAATTTATCTTTTCTTTTACAAAATGTACTTCTGAGCTAAGCATCATGGGGATCACTAACGCCCTGGACCCTCATGCCTTGCTCTTCATTTATGCCCCTTTATTATTATTTCTTACATTCCGTTTCTACTCTTCTCACAAAGAATAGTGCCTGCAAGGTGCAGACGGGGATGTAACGCTGGCAGAATTAAGACCTCCAGTCCCAGAGGTCCTTGCCTAAAGGGAGACCCCTGACCGCTCACGGACCCCAAGGTGTACGGCATTTTCCTTGCTCTCCAGGGCGCACTGGCCGTGGACCTGTCCCTGCAGATGGACATGGCCCTCAGCTATGCTGCCTAATCCAGGACCTAGTGCGGCCACACGTGGCCATCGCGCACTTGCCATAGGGACTCGGGTGGCTGAGGGACTGCGAGCATAGCACCTAGCATTTTCGGGCCTCGCTGGCGGGGACTTGCTTAGCAGAATGCGTCTGTCCTGGAGAGGTAGTGAACAACCTCAGACTCTCAAATGCACAGTTAACCTTCCCCTCTGCTGCTGCCTTTCCATTGTCACTGCGTTTGTGGCTCGAAGTTGTGTATTCAGTAACCCATGCAGGGGCAGATAGGCTGATCTGAATCTCACATCAGCAGACCGGAGTCTCAGCAGGGAGCAGAACACACCTGTGTGTGAATGAGAGGCATTTTCTTTTTTTATATATTTATTATATATTTTTATTGCTTTCAGAGAGGAAGGGAGAGGGAGAGAGAGAGAGAGAAACATCAATGATGAGAGAGAATCATGGATCAGTTGCCACCTGTATGCCCCCCACACTGGGGATTAAACTCGCAACCCGGGCATGTGCTCTGACTAGAATCGAACCTTGACCTCCTGGTTCATAGGTCAACACAACCACTGAGCCACACCATCCAGACTGAATGAGAGGTACCTATAATAATAAAAGAGTAATATGCTAATTAGAGCAGACGTCCTTCCAGACAACCTTCTGGACTAAGCTGGGGCTGCGAGGGAAGCCGGTGCCAGCAGCTGGGGGAAGGAAGGCCTACTCTTGCTTGCATGAATTTCATGCATCGGGCCTCTAGTTTTCAATAAGAATTAAAATGTAAAACTTAGCCATCTCAAAGAGACCTCCAAGGGCAGAGTCTCAAGGAGATCTGAATTGGGTGCACACTGATGAATTGGTAAACGTGAAGGATTTAGATTATTTTTGGCATAAGAAACAACTGATTCTTATAGTTCATGCATGCATCCCTTAGAGTTAAGAAACTGCCTTATGCAAATAGGTTGACATCGGATGTAAATATTTAAGATGCATAAAAAGATTGGCATAAGTAAAAACCTAGGCACTTTTGATTTATTATTACAGAGATATAACATATTGTTTCTGTGAATTAGTGAACTGTCCTCCAGTGACTGCTCACGTGCAGGAGACACAAAGCAGCGGTGAAAAAAATCTCTCTAATTTAGTTGTTCCGTTTCCTACTGTCTTGTATGAAAAGCTGCCTAATAGAATTTATAGTTGGAGAAACCTTTTAGGCAGCACTCTTTGTATTTTTTATTAAGTCCAAACTCAGAGAATCTACTTACTGTCAATTTTGCACAATGGTTATACTGCACAGCATATTTTATTTTAAATCTGCAGGACATGATGATAAATTGATAATTGACCCCGAGGCTATGATAAGTAAAGAGGCCCTGTTTTTCATTAGTACAGTCCTACCTCGTCATAAGGGAAAGAAGACCAATGCTAATCCAGCCTGAGGAGTGAGCGATCAAGAGCTCGTGGTTTCAAAAACACACATGTAGAGCCAATTGTTAGTTGCGAACATTAAAAAAATGCAATTATAGGAACATATGATTAGAAACATGCCCAAACCAGTTTGCGTCATATGCTAATAAAGACAACATTGTTGACTGTGTTTACTTAAAAAATTCCTAGCTAAGAAATAAACTAAATAACGCCAGGCAATACAATCCCTTTGGGTATTTTCGCTCAGGGGTACCCAAGTGTAATGGTCTCACCTTGACATCCCCACCCTGGGAGAGAGCAGCTCCCATCCAAGTTCACTCCTGTGGAGAGGTCATGTTAACATGCTCCCGGAATCACCTACACTTACACCCCACATGGAGCCTCCCCGGCCTTCTGCCGCTGGTTCTGCGTCTTTAATAAATGAGCAAGACGGGTCGGCGGTCTCTTGCTGCGAGCAAATCTGCCACCGAGGAGGCGAAGCCTGCAGAGGCACAGCCACTGGTCCCGAGAACCCAGTGCGGAATGAGCACTTCCAGAACACAGAATTCTATAAACGTAACAGCAGGTATTAACCAATTGCTCTGTCCTCCCCCCACCCCCCAAATTAAAGAGACAGCATGAGGTCCAGCCAGTGTTGTTCAGTGGGTGAGCATCAACCTATGAACCAGGAGGTCACGGTTCAATTCCTGGTCAGGACTTGCGGGCTGGATCCCCGTAGGGGGCATGCAGATGGCAGCCAATCCATGATTCTCTCTCATCGTTGATGTCTGTCTCTCTCTCTCTCTCTCTCTCTCTCTCCCCCCTTCCTCTCTGAAATCAATAACAATACATATTTAGAAAAAGAGCATGGCCCAGAAAGTGGCAGTATCTCACCGACAGCCATGGCGTCAGGGAGAAGATCTGATGGGACGGAGAGAGAACACGGGGAGGAGCGGGGGAGCGTGTTTGCCCAGACGGCAACAGCGCGGTTCCCGGCCTGGCGACTGGTCAAACGATGGCGATGGCGACACTGACGAAGAAGGGAGGGGAGAAAGGAGGCGCTGAGAGCAGCGCCTGGGGCTTGTGTCTGGGCCCCGGGCAGGCAGGCACGGAGCCTTCGGGGAAGGAAGCAACACGGTCTGCGGGGGAGCTCTGTCCTGTGAACCAGTGAGATCACATGTGCTGAGCGCAACCTGGGGGCGAGGAGAGGCTGGTGGAGCGGGAGCCGGACGGACAAGCAGCTCCCGGGCCAGCAAACCTGTCAAGGACTTGAAGGGTCCGAGAGCAGTCTGCCCCCCGGGGAGCCCGAGAACAGGAGGCGCCTGAGAACTGACGAGAAACGCGGTCAAGTTGGACCCGCGGGTACTGGGAGGGAGAAGGCGCAAGAAGACCCGGTGCTGATCTAGTCTTCAGGTCGCAGCTTCATCGGAGCTGGGAGTTTAGTCGCGTGTGCAAAGGAGCTAGAGGCCGCCATCGGTCTCCGAGTGGAAAAACCAGGGACAGAAGTGTTTCAGGCCAAGTGTGAGGCGACCAGCTCCTCCGCACAACAGAGGGAAGCGGATCACTGTTATCTGTGGGAGATCTGAGAGAGGAATATGCGGGACACTCCTGCTCCACTGGTGACGGGGAGCCAGGGAAGGCTGTGAGGCGGACCCCCCCCAGGATTACATCTGTATTCCAGAAAGACGCATGGGGCGGGGGGGGGGGGCAGGTGACGATGTTGCTCTTCAGATGAGAGCCCACCAGGACCCTCTCCGGGCGGGTAGCGGGTCTGGAGAGGAAGGAACAGACCCGGGGAATAATGGATGTGATGGAGGGGGACAGTGAGAGGAGTGGAAGCTGTGTGACAGGGGGCTGCAAGGCTTCTGCTGTGTGTGACATACATGGATGTGTCGTCCACGGAGGTAGGGAGACTGGAGGAGAAGCAGGGCTCAGGGGAGGGGGGCCGGCCAGACATCCCTGTTGGCAGATCCTGATACACACTCGTGGGGGAAGAAAAACCTCAGAGACGTGGCCTCCCGTCCTCCGGGCTCGATGGGGAGAGGCCTGAGCCGGGCCTGCCTCAGCCGCGGCGGGAGACGCTCGGTTCCTCCTCACCAGGGTCATCAGCGCGGTCACTGTGTTAGGGCGGCCCATGTTCCCATTCAGACACGGAGCATTTGGGCTCCCAAATCGGCCCCACTCCCTCTTGCCCTGAGGATGGTGTTTGTTGAAACAGAGCCAATACTTACTCACACTCTGGGAAAACAGCCCCCGAGGAGGAGAGACGGTGGGACATTGGAACTTCAGTGTCTGTGAATGAATGGTGTCTGCTCTGCTCGGTGCCCAAGGACAGTTACAGAGAATCACTCCAAAGAAGGAGCCACGGGTGACAGGCCCGGGGTTGGGGGGGCAGGGGAGAGGGCTCCCCTTCTTCCCAACAGCCACATCCAATGCAAGATCCGCTCCCCGGGTGTGTCCCCAACACTGTGCGCCTTTTCTCTGGAAGCTCATCACACGCGCACCGCCCAGGCGGCCAGGTTTCACCCAGGTTTCCTTCCACTCCTTCCCAACACGCCACACATAACGGCTTTCACTGAAGGCACGCAGGCCTCTACGTGACAGACTCTTCCCACTGGCCTGACGCAGGCCTGCCCTTCCTACCTGCGAGGCGTGGCCGGCGCTTCCATTAGGATGCCTGTGAGAGAGGGGGGAGGGGAGAGAGTCCTTGGGAAGGATGGAGTCACGGAGGGGTGATGGGGATGAGAATAAGTGTGACCTCTCAGGTGTAAGCTTTTATCCACCTCACTCTCCCCGGATCTCTTAGTCTGCGTCCCAGACTGTGTGTGTGCGTGTGTGCGTGCGTGTCTCTGTGTGTGTGTGCGCACACCTGTGTGTGTGCGTGTGTGTGTAAAGAGTTTAGGAAAAAGAAGACAGCTGCAAAGTTAATGGGAAAAGGTCAAGGCTGAGAGTTTGAAAATCCTCTTTTTGAAACTCCAGAAATGGCATCAGCTTCACCTGATTCTCTAACCAAACAGAGAGCGAACTTCAACCCAAGGGAATAGCACACATGGAAAGGACGGGTGTACAGGAAATACAATCCGCAGGCCTGCCTGGTTTGTTTGTTTGCTTGCTATTTGACTCATTTTCTCATCAGTTGCTACTTGTAAGGCCACACTTGTCAATTCCAGTTACTCTTCCTATAACAACACTGTTTTGCTTAAAGTCTGAGAGAGAAACTGCAAATGAGTAGAAAACCAACCATCCTAGACGTATAAGGAGTCAAGTGTTTTCTAAAATTACGTCCGCCGTCTATAGAGTAAGCAGATTGTCGTTCCGCTCATTGTGCCCCCAAGCAGGCATGCTTTATAATGTGTGTGTGTCTTGTGAGACATCTTTGTGGGTAGAGAATAGGGTGGCTCTCTTGGTACTACATTTAAAAATAGATCATATAATTGGATCTTAAAAATAATGTGAATTATAGACCCTGATTCTTTACCAATAATCTTCGGACAAACAAACAAAAAAGAATGAAAGAAAAAAGGACAGGAAGGGAGGAAGGAAAGATAAAGGAAAACGTAATTTGCATAAAGAAGAAAGTTTTATTCTTGTGAGGTCAAAGAGCCTGCAAGCAACTCCTTACCTAGGTGATGCTCCCGGGTGATTGAATTAAAGCTATTGATTTGCATTAAGTAGCTCTTTAGTGAGGCTCTCTCCAATGCTCCTGTCTCTGCGGCCTCCCCTGAGCCGTTGTCACGGAAATGGGTGTGAAATAAGCACATCCACACGCATTTAGGGCCGCGCCCAGGCCGCCCGCAATCCAATTACACAAAACCCGGCCCATCTGTGCTGCGCTCCCCGCGGCTGCCAGGGAGGCGGCTGGCTCTGAAAGGCAGGGGGATGCAAATCGGATGGAACTGGACTTCCTCTCAGGCAGAGGCCGGGGCACGAAGTCAGACCCTTGCTGTGAACTCACAAAGCCCCCCTGGGAAAAGGGGGGTGAGCGGGGAGCTCCTTTTCAGAGGCCACATGGCGGGTACTTAGCAGTGGCCATAAGGGAGTGTTCATCCCTTTGTTCCCTACAAGGCAACACGAGTTGCCACAATATCAACCTTGTTCGCTATGCAAATTGTTGATTTTGGTGCCCGTCCCCCGTGACAGATGCCCCTTTATTAGCTGGATGTCACGGCATGTTCACTGCATTTCACATGCAGGAGACAAAACTGGGCAGCAGGGCGTGAGCGTGTATTTCAGAAGGTTAGTCATTGGCATTTAGGACCCAGATCTGTACGAAGATGAATTAAAACCACCCATAGAACTGGTGCTCCCTGTAGGGCTTGGGAGGCAACAATTTGCAAAGCCCCTTTTGTGGGAAGTTCCTGCCCAGGCGGTTTCAAAGGAGTTTTGACAATTTCTCTATTAATAGGGGTAATTACTTGCTGATGTTCTAAAAAAAAACCCAAGCCCACCCACCCCCTGGCTTTAAAAGTTGTAGATTTAGAGTAGCTAAAAAGCTAATATGTTGTGTTAAAAATCCTACATGTTTGAACTTGGAAAGAGGCTTTGAAATGACATTTTTCTCCCCGTGATGAATTTGTGCCATTTTCTTCAGTAAAAGCTATTTTTCCTGCACAAATGGATGCATTTTGTCCTGGATTCTATTCATGCTTACTTGTTAAATGTTTATCTCTTTGTAGAGATTCACTCTAATAAGGATCCAGTCTTCCAAGCTTTAATAGGAGCATAAGAATTAGGGTTTTTGTTCAATTTAAAGGCTTTCCCGTATTTTCCCCGATAAAAGGTTACACTACAAAAGAGAAGTACGTGCAACTGGTAAAACCTTAAAAACGGGACACGCATAGTGACAGATCAGTGTTCCTTCTTGTACTTAGCGGGGCAGGTGCAAGCAGGTGAGGGGCAGTTCCGCGCCCGGTCCCTCCCGGCCTGTTCTATTGTCCACCAAACGGTTCATTCCAAGTTTTCCTCCAGGTACTCAGACCTTCTGGGGAGTAATGCCCATTCCTAGGCTCCGAGAGAAGGATCAGATAATGCACTCCACCTTCAAGAATAACCAAGGAAGTGTTTTCCTGGTTTGTCACACCTCCTGCAAGACTAGAAATGCGCTTTCTATAAGCTGGAGTTATCTTTTTTTTAAATGGGAAGAATATGCCTTTCAGTGTTGGCACAGTAGACACGCGTCTCATAGACACAGTCCCAAATGCGTGTAGCCACCAGTGACTGACCAGCACAGCCTGGCAGCCCAGCCCACACAGTGTTCATTGCTATGACGGCCTTCTAATGAGGGCAACTTCGCTGTCCTTGCTCTGGTATCGGAAAGACTAAGCATGAACCTCAGGTGGAAGGGATGGTTCGAGTTCTGGAAAAGCAAATCCATTGGGTCGGCCTGAAAGTCCAGGACAGGAGCGTCTCCGCGCCTTTTCTGCTCAGTCGGACTGAGTGAAGCGGACACGCAGGAGTGCTGGGACCAACCATCCCTTGTCTGATGCAGCTGCCTTAGGCCCACCCCGCCTTTTGCAAATCTGTGTTTTGTGTTGCCTGCGACCTGAACACTGGGGTCCAGAGTCCTTTGGGATCTCCCATTGGGCTGTTCCTGGCCATTCACACAAGGACGGTCAATCTGGACTCCACGCCTTGGACTGTCCCTCCAATGGCTTCCCTCGCCGTTCCCCTTCCCTGCTGTCACTGGTGGGAACCACTCTCCTCCTTTGTTCTAACATCCTGTTTTGTTGGCACGGTTTGCTGTCGTTTGCCTGTTTTTCTTTGCTTTTGAGCAGATTAACCTGTACCTAGCCACCTGCTTATACTCTATGGCTCTGCCTGCTCAGCTGGCCGGCTTTGTCTGCACACAGACCTCTGTGTTTCTCACGGCTGTGCTGATAACTGTGTCCAGAACACAGTCCACTTTCTGAGTCTCTGTTGCTGACTGGCTCTGGCTGATCAGCAGTCATTCTAACAGCCTGTCATACGTCTAACTTTTGGCGCTGGAGGTGAATGCTAGACATGAAGTCCTATTTGCGAGGTTTAGGGATAGAATGATGCTGTGGAGAGCATGTCGGGGGATCGCACCTGCCCACCGTCCTTGACGTCGTCCCATGTGAGCAGCAGCCTGTGCTCCCGGCCTCAGGCCTTGGCAGGAAGGAAGGGCAGCAGCGGTTCTTTTCTAGAGAGAAATGCCAGACAATTCACCCTGATCCAGAGCCTGGGTCTCGCTAAGGCCGTCCCTTTGTACCCAGAGGATGTGGAGATAAAGTGATGAACACTGGATGGTTGGTTAGGAAAGCAGTTTTGGTTCGCGGGACGTTTTAATGACCCACATGTTAAATGCATTTCTAGCATATGTTCAGTGAATTTGTAGATAGTGCTTTCAATTCATTTTCATTATAAAATAAGATGTGATCAGACTTTTGACCACTTTGTTAGCAGATATCGTGCTTCAGACCTGGGGATATTTGAACAGGAAGTGGGATAGAAGAGAAAGAAAAAGTTACTCAAAGTAGATGACAGAGAGGGAGAGAGAAACCCAGAGACATGCATAATTCATTCCATCTTTTCTGGAAGACTCTATGTAAGACAAGAATCTAAAACTCAAGTATTGGGGGGAGGCCAGGCCTGTGATATATATGAGTGCAATCATTTTGGTTGTTGGAAATCCTGGGAGTTATTGAAAACTGCAGAGCGCATGGTCAGTTCCCCGTATTTATGGCTGCCTTTAGTATTTCGAAAAAAGCCAGAAAGTCAAATTATTATGTAAAATTTATCAATTTTCAAAAGTCAATGCAAATATTTAAAAATCCTCTGAGTCACAAAGTCGGCAATCCTCCTTGTAGCCTGTGGGCTGCCAATTTACAATCTCAGATATATGCTTTTTAAACTCATTACGTGTCTACCCGCTCTAATTCTTGTGGAGCAAACCTTCCTCCAAAAGGGGTTGGGAGATGTTAATTCACATCTATTGAGATTGGTACACAGCAATGACTCAGTACAGACTTGTTGAACGACTGCTAAGAATTGCCTATTGAAGTAAAATTGCACTTCCCTCATTACACTCTTATAGTTTAGCAGGCTAACGTAGCAGATATTATGCTGGGATTAAAAATCAACCCCTTCTAAGACCTAGGCTGGATTCTTAAATACAAGCAGAAATTGTATTTGCTATAGCAGTATGTTGAGAGTTGAAAATTCTCAACTTCGTGGCATTGATTATTTTTGTTTGATTAAATTTTAATGATGAGGAAATGTCCTAAGATTACTGATTCTTATAGTTTATCTATGTCATCCTTTTTATACAAAGAAACCAGTTCAGGCATTGATTTTGCACCGGGGGTTAGTTCTTTTGCTCAGCCGAGTGGAGTAATGCCCACAAAAGCATTCCCTGGGAGCAACAGCACACGCTCTGCCCGAGGGCCCGCAGTGCTGCCCCGGGCCTGTGTGTAGGAGTGTCCTTGAGCTGATTTTAAAATATTTTGAATGAAGGATTTAAATGTGCAGTTATTAGCAATAAATAAGGAATTCGGGTGTAATGAGATAATGCATTATAAAATTTGGGGTTTTTGGTGGCTGTTTGTTTCATATTCTACAGGGAGAGAGTTTGTGCAATAATTATCAGTGTTGAATCTGCTAGGGAAGTATAAATCTACGGGAATGGCTTACATATTGGGCCTTTGATTTGTACCTGGAAGGTGTGGTTTTAATGTCTGTCTGGGTTGGATTGGCTCCCCTTTCAGATGCCTGCACACTGACATCATGCTCCAATGATTGATTAGGCACCACAGATACCCACACAGCAGCACCTAAAAATAGAGATACCGGCACAAGCAAGTCCTGCCAGTAACACCAACAGACCTTTGAGCACGATTGTAAGTGCCTGTTCCCGAAGTGGAGCACCTCACTGGGGCTGCTGGGAAGTGGGCAGATGCTAATCTGGACTTTGGGGGCTCCTTGGTTGTTTGGGGAGCTCACTGCCAGGGAGAGAACACTTGAGGAACCTCTCTGCTTCCCAGCGGAGCCGAGGACGCTGGAGCCCGTGGCTGTGCTGACTTCGCTGGGAGCCTGCCGTGGCTACTGCACCGGGCTGTTCGCCCCTTGCCGGGCAGCCCTGCTCCCTGGCGGAGGCAGCAGACAGCCGGGAGCCCCGAACACCCCCTCTCCCACAGGCTGCTCTGTCAGCCAGCCACGCTGCTCTGTGTCTGTGCGGATGGTGAGAGTTTGACCAGCACGTTAAAGTTGTGGTAGAACAGCTTTAGTGATGAGTCACTCAAAGGTAAGGAAGAAACATCAGTGAAAGAAGAGTGGACTTAAAAACCAGAGTCAAAGTTCGTGCGAATATGGGGAAGGTGTTGCCTATACATGGCTTTGCGTGGTTTTAGCGCTGTGGGCTCAACTTAAAAGGGCAGTGAATGAGAGAGGCAGAAAACTTGACTAAGAAAATGGCAAAAAATGGGATGCCTGGCTGGAGTGGTTGAGTGTTGACCTATGAACCAGAGGTCACAGTTCGCTCGCCAGCTGTGAGCCGGCTTCTGGCTTAACAGCGCTCCCCCTGTGAGAGCGCACTGACCACCAGGGGGCAGCTCCTGCATTGAGCGTCTGCCCCCTGGTGGTCAGTGCTCATCATAGCGACCATCATAGTCATTCTGTAGTTTGATCAATTTGCATATTAGCCTTTTATTATATAGGACGATGGCAATGCCACCACCTCAGTCAGCATTTATGAGACGAAGTGCCAATTCAAATAATTCCTTAAAACGAACTAATGGGCTCATTTTAAAACCAAAACAAAGGCGAGAAGAAAACTGAGGGTTGCAGCTAGCCTACCTGGGGGTGGCTGGGAAGCCTGTCAGTAAAACTGTCTCATTGCATCACCAGAAAATTTTAGAACAAAAATATGATGTGATGGCATAGCAAATGATTCCTGCAAACTCTCTCTCCAAGACAAGGCTTTCAGATTGCTTTTGTCTTTCCTCATGAAGTCTATTATTTTTGTCAAGCTTCCCACTGAGAAACACGTTTGTGATTTTGCAGGAGCCAAAACCTTACATTCCTTAATGGGCAGGATAGATACGGTGGAGAGTCAGAAGTCCACAAAATCACTGTGTCCTGCCCCGAAAACAGTGCGAGAGTAAGGACAGTGCACAGGCGGGCGTTGACTCCACGGGCAGGGTCATAAATACAAGGCGAGGAGCAGTTTCTACTCTACAGCGTGTGAGCCCCTGGAGAGGAACTATGGCTGTTACTCTAACGTAGCTCTACTTACGTTCCTAATGACAAGAAGAAACCACAGAGGGCCAAAGAATGCCGAACTGAGCTCAGGTCGGGTCACTGCAAGGTAGCCCCCCACAGGGCAGGCCGCATTCTAATAGACGGAGGAGAAGTGTGCTCCTTTGTTGGTGAGGTGAGCTTTTCCGGGCAGAGTCCGGGGTGCTCATTTAGGCCAGCACATCCCGGCCTGCGCTGGGACGCTGGTTCCACACTTTCTGGGGGAAGGTCGCCACCTACTGGACCACCGGCACCACTCGCTCAGGCCTCACGTGCCTGCACACAGGGCTCCTTCCAGTTCTACACCTGAGAGATCAACCTCCGTTTGTCCACACAACCTCCCCGCATCATTGAAAGACAAGCCCGTGCATGTGAGCCGGGCTGGTCACCCCGGAGAGAGCTGATCGCAGCAGCTTCCTCACTGGCTGCCGCTGTTCCGTTTCGGGGTCCCTCTCACCAGCTGTTTGGGGTGCGAAAGAGGAGATTCTGGAGTCTTAAATGCCAGGCCATCCACTGGGTGTCTTACATCAACTACATCCAACTCTCGCGTTGGGCCTGTAACAGCTAATGATTGTTTATAAAGCGTATTTTTTAAAAAACCTGTCTGGCTGCTTGAAGCAGTTGTAATCGCTATGAAGGCGCCTCTGTAAGCTATCACGCAGCCCACACGTGACAAGTATGCGGAGAAGGACAGAAAGGCGCGGGAAGGTCTGTATCTGAGCAGAAGAGCTGGCGGTTGCTCTGTGCAGATGGCCCACCTGACACGCGTGTCCACGCAGCTGTCCCCGGGCGGCCTGCGACAAGCGGAGATGTGGCCTTAGGCTCTGAGCACCGGGGAAGGCGGGCTGGGTCTCAGACGACTTCGAATGTCACTTTCAACTCCACAGGTGAACGTGCTTTAAATATCAGTGACTGAATAGAACTTGATGGTGTTCGATAGATCAGTATCAGAAGAGACACCGGTAAGGTTTAAACCCACCAATGGGAGAATGGGATGGTGGCCGACAGAAAGAGTGGACCTAGAATAGAGGTGGCCAATGAAGGGGAAGGATAAAACAGGCATCTGGGATTAATGATAATTAGAAGGAATGAGGATAAAATAATAGTAGGAGGTGTCTATGCAGGAGACAAGTGATGTAGAAATAACAAAAGAGGATTGAAATCAAGACTTTGGAATTAGACAGAGCGGGGCTCCCTAGCAGTGTGGTTTGGGGCAGGTTCTGTAACTTTGATGAGGACCAGTTTTCACTCCTACAAACTGGGAATAACAATTTCTCTGTCACTTCCCAGTCAAATGCAAATAAAATGCTTAAGGTCCCGAAACAATAAATATCTTCTCATTTCCCTCTTCCTCTGAAGAGGTTAAAAGACATACAGAAAGTAATGAAGAGCTCTGGCTGTGGTCGACACATAGACACGAAAAAGGAGACGCGCGATGAAAACTAATTTGGAAAGCAGAACCAAGGATTGAAACGGCGACACCAGCAGGAAAAGCACATCTCCATGAGAAAACTTTTGGTCTAATACCATCAGCACCGACCCAATACGATGCCCACGGTCTCAAGAACACAGTGGAATAGGCAGGCAGTCAGCACCTGGGCTGGCCAAACCACACCACGGAACTGAGGCAGCTGTTCCCAGGCCTGCTCACCTGGGTGCATGGCGTTTCTGATTTCCATCTGTAACACTTCCGCTCACTTCTCCCTGAGCTACAGCTTCACTTTTTCCAACTTTCTGGAGATTTCTGTCTGAGTGCCTCACCTCCTCATCCAAACCAACATGCCCATGATGGGATCTACTGTCTTTGTTACCAAGCTTGGTCCCCTCCCGATGACATCTTCTCCTTGGCTAATGGCGTCACTGTTCCCCCAGGACAGAGGTACCTAGCTCAGTGCCTCCGCATTTTTCCTTTGTCTGTTTCTCTGTTACCTCTCCGTCCAGTCTCATGGGGTGGCAGTGATGGGGGTGATAATGATGAAAACCGGAACACATATAGTTACTTAAATTTATATAGTTCTTTCCTATACATAACATTACTCAATATTCACTTAAAGATACTTCTGCACAAATTGGATTTTACTCTGACTTTCTCTGATATTTTCTCCAGTAACCCTTCCCTGACTGCTTTTCTCCAGAAGGGTTCTCTCCACGTCTTCCTGCCCATCAATAGCCCTCTCATACTTCAAGGCCTGACCCAGTGAGAACTTCTCTACGACCCCTTGTCCAATGGGAGGCCAGGGAGCAGTCTCTTAGAGACCCAGAACACCACCAGAAGCCACTGGAGCCATTTCTGACAAAATTCACACCGGAATTGAACAATTGCACACAGTGATTCAAACTTGGCATTTTTGAGAAGGTCATTCAATTACTACTTTGAGATCAAGTGATGCAAAGTATAGCTCTGCTTATTTGAATTCATGATCTATTTTATCATCAACATTTCAAACTTTCCCATGTAGTTGTCTAATTCAAGACATGAATTAAAACAACAACAACAAGAAATATAGAGGTAATAGGAGGCACAGAGAATTGGTCAACTGTTTTCTTTCTTCCTGCCTTTATTTTATTTTCCCAGAACCAGGGACTCTTCATTGGTCAGTGGAAGAAATTGTTAAGTGAAATCATTTCTTGATATAATATTATTAACAGGAAAAAAAGAGTTCTGCCCACACCCACTATGTAAATACTAAGCAAAGACCCCAAATTCGTTAGCTCGCGCAGGCTTTCCAATGCTTACATCCTCCAGATGTGTGTTTCTTATGCTTATTGTCTTGTTTCATAGAACTGAGCACAGGTTATTTCCTTCTCCAAGACTCTGCAAGTCAGACTTCTTAGCTTACACAACCTCAGGCTGGAACAGAGCTATAAACAGCTGAGTCGAAGGAGCTGGAACTCAAGAATCATTTTGTTCGTATTAGTTCCTGGGCACAGAGCCCGGAACAAACTTATGTTTTTACATGGAGATATAGCGCACATGAGTCATGCAGACCTAAGATAACTAATTTGAACATTAGGTTGTTCCATGATAACTAGTGCATAAAACTGTTAGGATTTCATGCACTCTCAATCCTCCCCCCCGCCCCCCAACACACACACTAAATACCAGATTTAAAGGTAGAAAAACATGTTTACCCAATAAGGACTATTGTGTTCATCAGTGCAAATGTTAAAAAGCAAATGCACCCTCAAAGCAGCTGTGTGAGTTTTCTAGGACAACACGTCTCAGCTGCTACCTTTCAACAATTCTACTCTGAGGCAATAAATAATTCAATGTGCTAATTTGACAGATGACTCGCCAGGAGCCTCCTACCATTACTGGCATCATTAGGCCATAATATGCGTGACGAGGATGGGCCATTCAGCAAATGTCCTTCCCTTGTTTACCCCTAAAGAGCTGTACTCTGCACAATTAACTAATGAAGCATCATGGGCCTTTCCCCCTTCCCTCCGATTTCAATATATCAAGGCAGAGAGTCGGCAAAGGAGATTCTGTTTCTTTTTACTAAACAAGTATTTATGGGATGGCTAAGACTCTGCTGTAGCTCCCCAAATGAATAAGGAAAATATAATAAGAGGAGCAAAATGGATCCCCATCATCATCATTGCTATGACTTCCTTTTTCTTCCATAATTTGTGAGGAAAATGGAAAAGCACTTTGGTGTTGAAATGTCAAAAAAAATTAGTGTGAAAATCATCTGCTCAATATTTTCTGGTCGCCATCAAATTTGGAAATTTTATCCTCACCTGTAAACTTGAACATGTGAATTTTCTCACTCTTCTTTGAGATTTAAACTTAATTCCAATTAAAAAAAATCTCAACACCGTATGTCCTATTCTATTAAATGTCCCAACAACCTGTGTATGTGTGTGTGACTATCCTCACTGTTCAGGTCAGCAAAGCTTGTGCCTCCGGATGTTCAGATGAGGTCACCGAGTCCGTATCTACATAGTTCATCCCAGAGCATCGAATTAAACAAAGAAACACCAGCAGACTCACCTGTTATTGTTTCACTCAACACTGGACTGAAAACATTTGATTCGGGGGGAAAAATGGCCTAAGATGGAAATGACTTCAGGGGTCTTTTTCTTGCATTTGCAGAGAGTGTATTACAGGTTCTTCGTTAAGAAATCCTGGCAGCCGCTCCCGGCATTGCTTTGTGGATCAGGGTGGAGGACATGAACTCTGCCCAAAGCGTGCCAATGGGAAGCAGGGTCCCTGGGCTACAGCAGGTGCACCGTTCTCTTTCCAACCTTCATCCAGGCCCGCAGGGATGTCAGTGCTATTTCCCAAGAGTCATAGTAGTCACAACCATTCTTCCAAGATGTAAAACTATGTTCTCAGCTGACAACAGACTAGTCCAAAGACTAGTATCCCACTTCAATAATTTATTCATTTTTTTCTTTTATATTTTACACACGCTAACTTAATAATGAGTACGTATCCCAGTGGCATTATAGCTTTATGGTTAATTATCGATGCAGTGTAATCCTAATCATATTTATGATGTTTTATATTTAATAAGTTGGATACTGTTTAACTTCAAATTTTTAAATATGGGATAAAATTCAATGCATCATGTAAACCTTATTTTCTGAAATGCAGTTACAAATGAAAAAGACCACTTTGATGCCAAAGGAAGCAGTAGTTTCTTTGCTTTTATATTGGGGAGAAGACTATATATCATCTTTAGAAAACATATCTCATCCAGGAAAATCTAAGGAACATTAGTAAGAAGTAAGAGCATTGCCAACCAATAATAACGGAAGAATTTCACAACACCGAATATACTTGGTGCAAAATTTCTTTAGAAAACATAAAAAATTGCTTTTTTATACAAATGCCCTTACTTTACATATATAAAATATTCCATACAAGGGTTACTTGAATTTGATAAATGTGATGGGAAATTGTTTCACTATTTGAAATATGTAGTGAATATGGTCTATTATATCCAGAATCTATAATTCAGCCCATATATGTTATTAAATGGTAAAGAGACCACAATATGGAGTATCTTGAAGAATAATTAAATGCTTCATAACATGGAATAAGAAAACTTCATTTTTAAATGGTTGGTCATTTCCCCACAAGAGCTATCTAGCAAAAGTAGTATGGGTAATAATGTTACAGCTTATAATTAATAAAATTACCACTACAATGATTGGATTTCAGCCTCTGAGGGCACTGAAAGTCACTAGAAAATATCGCATACTAATGTTTATTTTAAAATATGGTTCCCATAGACAAAAAGCTAAACATTAATAGTCAATCAGTCACTGAGATTAAAAACTTGCAAGTACTCAAATACATATTGTTTCCATATAACTGTACCTATAGTCAATAGAATTTAACCAAAATTATCTCAAATCATATTTCAGACTTCTAATGAAGCAAGCATTCTTGCTTTTTTTTGTAAGAAAAAAATCACAAGCTACAAGTGATGTTTTTCTAGATTGTTGCTCATTCTTATGCAGGTAATTCTTCTTTTTATGTGACTCTGCTAAAAATTCAGTAATGTGCCATTAAAAATCACAGTTCTTCCCCATGCGTCCCCAGGGCACACTCCCACCGACATGCACCTAGTGCCGGCTCACAGTTCATCGCAGACATTTCTGTTTATTTTGTTATCTTTTGTTAAAGAAATCCCCGGTAACAATGATGACCAGACAAAGAGGGAAGAAAGCCATTCATCCATTCAGGGGTAATTGAATTCCCTCATATTTCATAAACAGACTGCCTATCTGTAGGGTTGTGTTTTATTTGAATAACTTTCTTTAACATGCTTTTCCTATATAAGGTGGGGAATTACAATAGTGTTTAAGAACTCAAGGTCAAAACATTTTTAAGTTAGTTTATTTGATGGATGCATCGCATTAAAGAGGAGCCCCTCCCCCCTTTCTTGTCTCCACTCTTCCACAAATTGCCTTTCCACTGGATGCTTATTGTCCAATGCAAAGAACAAAACAGGGCGGTAATTAAGCCTAGAATTGCCTGCTGGTGCTTCTGACAGTCGAGCCGCGAGGCCTAAGACTAGGAGCCCCCCAATCGGCAAAGAAGGAGCCTTGGTTCTGCAACAAAGCTGACAGCGAGACGTCATTACCGCTAATTGCCCGGTAAACAAAGGCGACTTGGTGTCGTGGCAAAACACGGAACTCAGGGCGGCAGCTGATGCTGTACAGACAGTGGCCTGACTTTGTCCCGTTGAGCATTGTGTGGGGGTGATCCCCTCCATAAAGAGGTCCGGTAATTAGACGCCAACCTCTGTTTATGCGCGCTGTTCTCTGGTGCCCTGATACCAACAAACAACCTGCCCTCCCGAGACAGGTGGCGTCTGCTAGCCATCACAGAGAGAAAAAGGAAGAAAGAAATGGTTTCAAAGACTAGGTCATTCACATAAGCCCAAGGACAAAGTACATGAAGGCAGGTGAGAAATATGGGGGTACACTAAACTTGTAGCTCCCTTACTACGTTAATATGAGTTAAATAAAAGGTGAGATCTATTTCACAAAATAATCACTGGCCTTTGTGAACGACCTTGGGATATTATAGCACACAAGAAGTATTTTAGCAGGAACCTACACTAATAAAAGGGTAATATGCTAATTAGACCGACATCTTCTGGACAAAGCCACAGTGGTGGGGGCTGAGGCAGAGATGGTTAGGGGTGATCAGGTCAGCAGGCAGAGGCGGATAGGGGCAATCAGGCAGGCAGACAGGCAAGCAGTTAGGAGCCAGCAGTCTCGGTTTGGGAGAGGGATGTCCGACTGCTGGTTTAGGCCCGATCCCGCAGGGGTTCTGGATTGGAGAGGGTACAGGCTGGGCTGGGGGACCTCCCTGACCCCATGCACAAATTTCGTGCACTGGGCCTCTAGTACATATATAATGAGTCTGGATGGGAATATTGTGTCTATTTTTTAATGTCTTCTTTTATGTTTTTCATTCCTATTGTCATTGATTATGCATGAAAGTCAACCAAAAAGTAGGTAAATAGAGTGTGTGTGTGTGTGTGTGTGTGGGGGGGGTGTCTAACATTTAGTTGAGCTCAGACAAGATTGTGCTGTAGAAGACCTATGTCTCCATAACCACAGACTGTGGAGTTGACCGCGTGTATTTCCGTGTAATAAAGGGATGAAGAATTAATGGCATCTTCAGGGAGACCTGGTTTGCTTCAGGTCAGACAGAGCTGGTTAAACTCAGGTGAATTAGATTTCACGGATTTGGTTTTCTCATCTGTAAAATAAAGTTAATGACTTCATAATGTATTTCTCTCGGCACTGTTGTGAGGACTGAGAGACAGTGTGTAGACATGCTTAGCAAGGTGCCCAATACATAGTAGGCTCTTACTCCACAGAGATTCTAATAGCTGATTTGGAGGAATTCTAACTTTTGAGGCAACTGGCTAGGTGAGACAGTAAGAAACACAGAGCGGGCTGGATCACAGCTGATTTGGTAACTATGAACAGGCAGCTCTTACAGTAACAGAACCTTCACCAGCGAAGGTGAGGGAAGAGCAGAGAGCTGGGTCGCAGAGTCGGACATTCCTCATGTATCTCCCAGGGTCTTGGGAAGCTTAATGGGGTGGCGGGTGAAGTCAGAATGACCCAGGTTCAGATTCAAGCTCTGTGCTTGCGAGGTCCTGGGTGCCTCGGAAGTAGGACTCACCTAAAAAAGGAGATGTGCAGGCTAAAGTTTTAGAACATGAACTTCCTTTGTTTGAGTCACAACCCCACTATTCACTTAAGTTACTTATGTCTTCGATTTCATATTCTCACCTATAACAAGGGATATAATTGTAATTACTTCATGGGGTTCTTGTGAGGATTAAGTGAGTCATTGTATCTATAGCCCTTAGAATAGTGCCTGTGTTATGATTTTCTCTTATAGTATATCTGTTACTGAGGAAATTTAGAGACACTTTTAAGTTGAGGCCTTATCTACCTGTGATATCAAATATTATTTTTAATAATGACTACCTGCACATGAATACCGTCATCATACTCCAAATGCTCCCCATGATTTTGAGAGATGTGAACTGTAAGCTTCATATTTGCACGCAAGAGGAACCCCTGCGATTTCCAATGACACTCTCTGAGCATTTTCCTTCCCCCTTTGGTTCACTCTCCCTGGTGCCACTGCTATTATAAGACCCCAGGTGTCTGTCACTCGAGGTCGCTAAAGCTTCTCTTTGTGGAGGGGTTTCACAGCAGACATGGGGGGAGGGTACCTCCACAGCTCCCCTCCACACCTTGTCTCCATATTTCTCACCAGAACAGTCCTCACGCTCCTGAGGGCATAAACGTTCCCAGGAAATTCGTCCCCAATTCCTGCTTCGCTCCAACCAGCCCACGGTCTGAAGGGACTCGAACCCAAAGTCATCCTTATCCCTGCGGTGGTGTCTCCTCACACACTCCTGAGCTATGATGGCGTCACGCTTAAATAACTGGCTGAAAATGAAAGGGTCATTCATGCAAATGACGTATCTCCGTATGCAGACCCACAGAATCTATTTCTTTAATTTTATAGAAATTAAACAAACTGGATTTGCATACGTAAAGCCTGAGACTGATCATTTCTCAATGACCATCGTCCACCGATGATACCAGTAAACTCCCGCTCCTCGGTTATAAAGGCACACTTCTTGTTTGTCTCGCATGATAAAAAGGTTAGTCTGACACAGCCCTCTATTGGCTACTCTGCTCTTGTAGAGTCAACTTTTCTGAGCTTTTTATGACCTTCAGTAATTACACCAATAACTAGAGCATTCAAGTGCCCACACTGCAGGTCTAAGAGGAAAGCTAGCGTTATGTTTAGTGTAGTAAGTGAGCATCCTGAATAAAACCCACCAAGAAATCATAAAAAATAATAAGATATTCTATACCTCTGGGTGCATTAGCTCATTTGATCCTAAATTCAAGAGTAATAACACTTCAACTCCAGATCCTAAGTTCTTTCTATTTTGAAATGATCTGTCTTTTGCTGGAGAACTATCATAAGCAATAAGTTGTTTAAAAGAACTACATTTCTTAGTAAATCTCCTCTCCATTATTCAAAGGAAGGCCTTGTGTGCGTAAATCAACCTTTCCTTTTTTAAAAAATATATTTTATTGATATTTTTACAGAGAGGAAGGGAGAGGGATAGAGAGTTAGAAACATCGATGAGAGAGAAGCCTCGATCAGCTGCCTCCTGCACACCCACTACGGGGGATGTGCCTGCAACCAAGATACATGCCCTTGACTGGAATCGAACCTGGGACCCTTCAGTCTGCAGGCCAATGCTCTATCCACTGAGCCAAACCGGTTAGGGCAATCAACCTTTCTTTTATTATCGTCATGTTGATTAAAATCTTCATCATAGAAAGTTTTTGCAGTGGTGTGTATGTATACTTGATATTGCAATTAAACACACACTAAGTAATATTGACAACATCTTAGAAATAGGGAGAATGGTCATTATATTCGCATTTGTATACATCTGTATGTCATGCAAATGACCTAAGTAAGTTTCCTTAAGATGATAAAAGTCAAGCTGTTGTTCAAGTCATATAAGTGCATTTTTCAACTGGTAATGAAACACAGAAATGTTATTAAGGTGCAAAGATGGGTCAGACGTATATTTGAAATGCACTGGCATCCTGTAGCCCTGCAGAGTCAGCTATGAGTCATTACAGTGAGCACACCAACCTACAGTCAATTGGAGACACACTCAGCAAGACAGAGATAATGAGTGCATATTCCTTCAAGGCTGATGTCACCGCCACAGTTGTTTTCACCAGTGAAATGGCAAACTTATTGCCATTTTCTTCTTTTGTTTCTCTTGCAATGCAGCTACTATTGTTCTTCAAAACTCACTCTCTCTTTAAAGAAAATGTTATAATAGAGCATTTATAATAGAGCACTCTGCACTTGTGGAAAACAAGCTGTATTATCATAAACATTGGTATTCCATCAGCCCTTACCCAGAACCTTGGAATAGGTGTTCTTGACAACCAAACCAAAGCTGGAACTTAAGATTAATCATTTGTAGGGATTATCATTCAAAATACAGTGGTCCTACATGTCAACAATCTTAGCATTTTTATTAACCTAATGTATGCACTCAAGAAGCAGCCATTTTGTGTGTTAACGAAGTTATTTATGCTGAGTCATCAAGTATTTCCTGCTGTTTTTGTCATGTGCCTCATTCTATTTGTGTTAAATGACCTTTGGTCTCTAGTTTGAAGCAATAAAGTGAATGCTTCCTGTTCTATCGATTAGGAAAGGCCAATTTTCACACTAATAAAATGAGAAGCCCAGTTTAATAAAATACTTTTTTTCTACTGGTGACCATGGGTGAACTGGAAACTTGAAAATGTAGTCAGAGGTCAACCAAGAGGACGGAGGTCAGATCCACCATAAATCAACTTCCAGGAACAAATCACTGGACACTATAAAAATCAAAAGTGGTTCTTTAAGAGACCAGCTTGACCCTCCTTAACCAGAAAATAACATCTGACCCGGCAGTGAAATTTATCACAACATTTCAATTAAAACTTGGCAGGCACACTGGCAGCACGCTGTTCCTCCACAGTTGGCCTTGTTAGAGGAAAACAAAGAAGGGAAAAACAGATATTCTTCCCCATATTCCTAACAAAGGTGATCTGCACAGTGACATTCCCTCAGCCACATGAAGGTTTCTAGACGCTCGATTAATATGCTATGTGTGGATAACATGCAATTTTTCATCAATTATTTTCTGTCCAGTTCTCTCAGAGGTCTGCTTCTTTAGGATAACATAAAGCAGCCTGTCAATTACCAGTTAAACAATCATCTGATTTCTTCAGTCATTTATGTATTCATATTCTGGATTGCAAGTAATTCAATTTATCATATGGTTTTGCTCCCACTTCGACCAAAGAGAAGTGCACCGGAAATCAAGAGAAAATGTATTTGACACAGGCCCGTCCTCTTGGATGTGTGTGTGACCCCGTATAAAGGATCACGTTTAAAGGTGAGTTCTTAATCTCAATGACATGCACTATCTCAGCAGTTCTCACAATGGAAGTGCTAGGCACATGTGCCCAGCTTAGCTCAATGGCATCATATGTTTGACAGCAAGGGGCCTTGATAAAGGTTTGAAAAAGCTAAATCACATACAGTTTTAATTTTCTTGGGTTCTTTAATTGCATATGTGTTTTATTTGTGCAACAAATGAGCCCTAGGGGACAGGGATGTTGCCTTCTCCTTTGGTAGCAGCTAACTACTGACCCATCAATGGTAACTCATTGTAAAACAAGATGGCAGAAATAGATAATTATAAAGACCTCCTTTTTGCTATCATTACAATCTTTAAACCTTTCAGCTATAAAACAATAATGTAATCCAACTATATTGGAGTCAGAAGAGAGCTTAGGGTTTTCTGATTTTCCGGATACAGGAACATTTGCATGTATAGGTCTTGGGAATTCTTCCGAAAGAAGGTACCTTGCCCAAGTAGCCCTATTGTGGTAACATTTTTATTTTCAATCATGTTAGAACTAATCGTGCTAATTTAATCATCACAGGGTCTTGAGTACAGACCTGAGATGGACAGCATGCCTGGATAAGGGCCAAACAACAACTCAGCTCACTGCTCACAGGCAAGTTTTGCAAGAAATCAAACAGAGGAAGTGATGGGGAGATTCAAGCACCACGTGACTCACTGGAAAACAGTCTCCCAAAGTGAAAGAAACTTCAAGAATAACATGCTTTTTGCACGTTGTGATTTGGCTTCAACAAAACATCGTCAATTATTGCATGTATGTTGCACTTCAGTTTCATTAGAATGTGGACCTTATTTTTAACTTATAGCTTCATTTTGTATAACAAAAGCTGATTTCTGGTAAGAAGGATGCCAATTTAGGGGGTCAGGCCAGCGATGGAAATGCTGCAGAAGTGTATGTTCAAGTCAGAAGGAGCTGTTTGATGAAGACTCGAGAAAGGCTAGAATGTAGGATAGTTCTTACAGACCAAGTAGCTGGTCAGAGATAAGAAAGCTGCCTCCGCAGTGTGATGACGGTTTCGGCAACGTCCTCTGCAACATGTGTTCCACACCTTTATTTTGGTTCCAGATTATTCCAAGACTTAAAACAGAATGGTACATGAACTTTCCCCCCTATTTCATTGAAATATAACTGACATAACATGGTGCTAGTTTTGGGTGTGCAACACAATGCTCTCATGGCTACATGCTCTTTTCCTTGTGATGAGAACTTTTAAGATCTATTCTGCTAGGAACACTCTAATATACATACATCACGATGAACCACGTTCCCCATGCTATGCCTCACCCCCCCAGAACTTGTCTGTTATAACTGGGAGTATATACATGTTTTGCCACCGTCTCCAGTTTTGCCCAGCCCGCATCTGTTTATTTACCCCTACTTCCCGCCCATGCTCACCTGTCAATGTTCGCATTCTTAACGCAGAACTTGCGGAGGAAGCAGCGTTGGTGACGGTCTTCAGCTGCCATGATTTTTTTAGGAATTAAGGGGGTCAACCGAGACCACACTTACCCTGTGCCACCCTCACCCAGTGACTGAGCCCAGTAGAAAGTACCAGAACCCGCATTCCCGCTCTACCTGCGATGCTGCCCGTGGGCAAGTGTGGAGCATTGAGCTAAGCCACTCAAGGTATTGCTGCCTGGGCACCATTTTTTTGGTCTGCGGTGACTTTAAACTCAGAGCGGCCCCCATGCAGGCATGTGCCCTAAAGAGCAGTCCACAGAGTCACAAGCAAATGTAAGATCCTGATATGACTTCCCCAGTAGCCCTATAATCAACAGATTCCCCTGGCTCCCCTGGCCTTCCGCTGACGTGTCCCTCACGTAGGACCGGAGCTTACCCAACCCCAGTGTTTCTGACTGAATGGACCCACCTGCCTCAGCCTGGGAACTCCCGAGCACTCCACCTGTGGACCCCAATGAAGCAAGCACCCAGCCCCTTGGGGTATCTGCGCTCGGCCTTGACCTCCCAAGTAGCCCCTTAAGGGGTAGTACTTTTTCCAGAACTCGTGAGTAGTACACCTATCTACTTCAATTTCTCAGATGGCCTGTTGCTGAAATTGGTTCACCGTCAGGTGCCCTGTGCTCTACCGAATGAGGGTCACGGTGACAAATTCATAACATGAGGCTTGATGGGTGCTGGCCCAGCCTTTCCCAGACTGGGTGTGGACTGGGCCCTTCACACACAGCCCTTCCTTCCGTGGGTGGTCTCCTCGAAGGGCCAGACGGCATTCTTCCGTCCGGTCCTCTCCTCTTGCACTTCCCGGCCATCCCCTCAACACATCACGTGCAAGTCTAACCCCACCTCGGGCTCTGCTCAGAGGACAGGAGCTGAGAGCGTGGCCGCCAGTTTCCAAGCTCCGTAGTCCCCACGTTTCCTGCAGACAGTGAAGTCACACCTTCACTTCTCATCAGAGCCCCATGGTTTTTAGATCTTTATGCCACTTGTACTTAGATTACTCCTTCTGTTTAACCCTCACACAAATAAAAACATAATTCACCGATTCACAAGCCGCCACGCTAGAAGCCCTTTCTCTCTCTTTGCTTCCCTAGCTCAATATGAATTAGGAGCAGATTCTAAGCAACTGGAAATCACATGCACAGTTTTGCAAAAATCAAAAAAAATTTAGAATTGTGAAGTTTGTGACATAAGATACAATCCTTAAATCTCTGAATATCAATGCAAATCTTAAAAATGATGATATTGCTTAATACTACATAGTGATTACTCTGTACTTATTTCCATAATCTACCTGAAGTAATTGATTTTTGCCATAGTTATAAAGTAATTACAGGTTTATTCTACAAAATGACTATTCTTTGTCATCACCGGAGGGGGATTTCTTGCTTAGAAACGCTTCTGATATTTTTCTTTATGATTGTTTATTGGGAAAATCTCTCTGCCAGCCACCAATTCCAGCATGTCATAATTTCAAGAGTTTCATCTAAAGGTTGATGAGACTTGGGGACTCAACAGGGTTGAGTCACACATGTAGTCAGTCACCTTTGGGAATGGCTGAAGGCATTTCCCCAAACCTGAATAGGATGCATTAAATTGATTGCGGCTGCCAGACAGCTAAAAGGCATCTTAATCTACATGTTATTGCCTCCTACTGGCCAAACACCTGAACGGCCGTAGGCTAATTCCCCCGTTCTGACAATGCTTGTGTACACCCTTTGAAGTGAGTGTCTCTGCCTCGCCTCAGGACAAGTTGTGTTAATAAAAAGCATGGGGTCCTGGGGACGGGGAGAACCTAAGACCTTAGACTTAAGATCTTGGGTCTTAGCTCCTTTAGCTAAGCTCCTCGGACCCCAATGCCTTTCAAAATTGTATCTCATCTCCGGACTCTTTATTAGTCCCTGGACTGCTATTTAACATCTACACACAGTCTACTCCGGATCCTGAACTCTTCTTGTTGAAAATAATGTCATTCAGACTATGTCTGTGAGCTTCTGCAGTGCCACATGGTGGCCAAATATAAGGTATTGTGGGTACAATTCTAGCATTCTTTTGTTAATCCTCACCCAAGGATATTTTTTCCATTGACTTTTAGGGAGAATGGGAGAGAGAGAGAAAGAGAGAGAGAAACATCAATGTGAGAAAAACACATTGATTAGTTGCCTCCTGAATGTGCCCACGTCACGGCCCGGGCCGGGGAGGAGCCTGCAACCAAGGTATCATCTCCGGACTCTTTATTAGTCCCTGGACTGCTATTTAACATCTACACACAGTCTACTCCGGATCCTGAACTCTTCCTGATGATGGGACAAGAGCACCAACAATCTCTCTCTATACTTGTTGAAAATAATGTCATTCAGACTGTGTCTGTGAGCTTCTGCAGTGCCACATGGTGGCCTGCAACCAAGGTACATGCCCTTGACCGGAATCGAACCCGGAACCCTTTGCTCTGTAGGCCAACACTCTATCTACTGAGCAAAACTGGCTAGAGCTATAGTGTTTTGAAAGACATTTTATTATTTGAGACAAATCCTTTCTTAATTAAATCATGACTTGAGATAGTCAACTACTGATTGTCCATGAGCTGAGTTTTTTAAGGAAAAAAGAGTAAAGAAACAGAGTAAAAAAGTGTTTCAATAAATGATGGCCAAAATTTTCTCAAATTAGATGAAAATACCGGCTTACAAATTCAAGACCTCAGCAAACCCCCAAAAGGTTATGAATATATATATATATGAATACATGTTTACGTAAGTAATGTGTACTGCATATAGGTTAAAACAAGCTCTTATAGCATCTAAAACAGATACTAAAAGCCCTGCTGACGTGCTGGTGGCCATGAAGCAGTGGTTTAGGTTAACAGTGGTAATATCATCTTTCATAGTCACCCTGTACAAGTAAGGTTCATGAGGGCAGGGACTTTGTCTTCTACACTCAGTTCTGGAAGGAGACCTGGTATTTAGGCAATAATATAAATTAATAAGTACATCAACTCTAGTGAATGCCCCCAAATATCTCACAAAACACCACACATACTAAGCAATATAAATACATTAAGCATAATAAATTATATAGAATATAGCAGAAAATATCAGTTGGTTGGATTGTTAAGCAAAATGATTGCCCTCACGAAATAAGTGTTTAGAAAAGTACTTTGTACCAGAGTATCTGATCTCCCTCACGGCTCCCGCCTTCTCCCCTTCTCCCACCTGATCCCAGTCCTTGGAGGACCAAGAAAGAAGTGACCTAGCGGACCTCTAAGACTAGATAACAATCACTTTCCCTGTAGCAAAATGATTGCCCTCATGAAATAAAACTGTTTAGAAAAGTACTTTGTACCCGAGTATCTGATCTCCCTCAGGGCTCCCGACTTCTCCCCTTCTCCCACCTGATCCCAGTCCTTGGAGGACCAAGAAAGAAGTGACCTAGCGGACCTCTAAGACTAGATAACAATCACTTTCCCTGTCATATTTTTTAAAAATTCTCTCTTCACATGCCAGACTAACCTTTTCGTGGACATAGAAATGAATCTCATAAAAATTAAATGACTCTTCATAGACTGTGGGAGGGCTTTCAGTCCTCACTGACTCTATTCCGTCTCCCGATGTCCGTTTTCCGGGAGGACTCATCCCTCACCTTTCAGCACACGCCCGGCATCCACAGGGTGCCTCGGCCTCTGTCACAGCTGGTGCCCCATGGAGCCATTAATGTCTTTTGAATTCAGGTTCCCTTTGTGGCACCAGCAGGACAGGCATCAATGTGTTGGAAGAAGCAATGTTCCCGGTTTTAATATGCTACCTGGATTCATGATCAGGGCCATGATCAAGATCAAACCTATCCCCTTGGGGAAGCCACCTAGAAAGATGATCTGGAGTTCTTTCAAATGCAAAAATCTAAGCAACATTTGAAAATCATGAACACCCACTCCAGGACTGATACTGCCTCAGGGCACTCTAATTTCCCTGCGAAGTCCAAGTGTTGTAACAATTACGGCCCATTATGTTGTCAAAGAGAGACCTGGATGCGGTAACTCTTTCCAGCCCAAGGCAGACGGTGTTGTCGCCAACAGGCTTTTCAACAGCGGTGACAACCAGCCTGCAGAAGTGCGGATTTCACCGCAGCACCGGCTTCATTCTGTCTCCCTTCCTGACGCACTGGCTTGGCCAAGGTCACACATACACCCCTGCTCCTGTTCATCCTTGAAGAGTTCTTCGACCTTTTGGTTCTCAGTATAATAAACATGATTTTCTAATGATTATATTCTTCATATTCCATCTGGCTTTCATCTCGCGCAGTATATGAAGGGAAGGGAGAAGGCAGTGCAAATGGAACCTACTGCTTTCAACATAGTCTCTATGGAGGGAGCAGGAGGTCTCTCACTGACAATTCTCCATGCCCTTGGCTGTGGACCATGCCCTTGGCTGTGGACCGTGCCCTGGCCTGGCCTCCCAGGTGGCCGTGTGTGTGCAGGGTGACTTGTGTCCTGCTCCTCTCCTACACCCTGGTCGGGCAGACACCAGTGACTCTGCACAACAACCACCCATCCTGTGCTTCTGATCAAAGCGGAACATGCATCCTGCTTGAGACATACAACTGAAATGATCGGTTACTACTCAGATATGCCAGGCAAGAATTTAAGATTGTAAATTAAACTTACAGGTAAACACTGCTTTGTTGATAACTGTATTCCTCTTCTCCAATTTCAAAATAAAATACCAAAGAAGTTTAAGAGAAGTGAGCCAAAATTTTTTAGGTAGAGAAGTAAAAATAAATAAGTAAATAAAAGAATCGGTAAGATGTTTAGATTCTTTGGATTAGAATGCAGTCTACTTGCTCCCAATCCTAAGGGGGCACTCAGTGAAGAAAGGAAAAGGATGAGTGGCCCCTCACTCACCGCTACAAATATCTTACGTCTGGGGATCTAAAAAGGACTCCTGAGTTGTGTTAATTGAGATTTGAGGAAATGTATAAAAAGATAGCTACAGCCCTTCAAATGGAATCAGCCCCCAATCACCATCCTTCTCCCTAGAACTATAATCACACTGGGTTCTGGCCGTCGCTATGACCTGGTGAAGTTACTGAGGGGAGGAGAAGGGAAGCCGCTGCGCTGGGCACATGGCTTTTTAACGGGAAAATGTCATGTTGTACGAGCTCTTCGGCGGACATGCAGGAGGCACAAACTTTTCCCTGAAATTCGTCTTGCCTGACTAGTCAGAGCAACCACTTTATGAGCAATGCACATGCATGTGCGTATATTTGGTTGGTAATACATATTCCTATATAGGCACACACATATACACGCACATATATATTTAATCCATTTTGATTTAGACTTGAAAATAGCAGTGCTTTTTGTTTTAAAAGGGGGGGGCTAAGATGAATTTAGGGATAAAGGGGGAATAAATCGGTTAACTGAATAATACGCGAGCACAAATGAGAGAAATGCTCAAGGTGCAGCCAAAGCCTTCTGTCGGCAAAGACTGACACTCTGACCACGCGGAATTTTCTCTTCCTTTAAGAATTTATACGGCTGCCCTAGCCAGTTGGGCTCAGTGGATAGAGCAGTTCTCTTCCTGCTTTAAGAATGTATACGGCTGCTCAGTGGATAGAGCATCAGCCTGCGGACTGAAGAGTCCTAGGTTTGATTCCGGGCAAGGGCACATGGTCGGGTTGTGGGCTTGGCCCTAAGTGGGGGGGCATGCAGGAGGCAGCCGATCAATGATTCTCTCTCATCATTGATGTTTCTCTCTCTCTCTCTTCATCTCCCTTCCTCTCTGAAATCAATAAAAATATATGT
>NW_006289398.1:5323102-5328409 GCF_000327345.1 Myotis davidii
ACTGAAGGGTCCCAGGTTCAATTCTGGTCAAGGACATGTACCTGGGTTGCGGGCACATCCCCAGTAGGGGGTGTGGAGGCAGCTGATCCATGTTTCTAACTCTCTATTCCTCTCCCTCCCTCTCTCTGTAAAAATCAATAAAACATATTTAAAAAAATAAAGAGTGCTTAGGAGAGGCGATGTTTAACTTGATCAGTTCATCAGCTCTGTCCTGAGGATCTGTAAGCAGGAGGAGTGAGCAGGAGGGTCGCAGGGCCTAGTGCCTGGGAACAAGGGGAGGCCGCCGAGGAGAGGGGAGAAGGAAGGGAAGGGAGAAGGAAGGGAAGGGAGAAGGAAGGGAAGCTCACTTGATGTCGCTGCGATTAGTCTGTGCCGCAAAGCCGGGAAGGACGGACGCCGACCTGCTCTTTAGGCCACACGGACCGCCACGCGCCACTGTTGACACTGTCTGGCTGACGTTTCAGCGCCGTCCTTTGACATCTGTCTCCCTTAGGCGTGAGCAAAGGTGTCATTACCTTCAGTGCTCCTCCCACCCTCCGCGCCTCCCCCTTGCACAAGGCTTGGGGAATAAAAGGTCTTTTACGCGACCTTTTCTTGACTCTGGATTCTTTAAGAACAGCCCCTAAGAGCGAAAAGCCTGGTTCCTGGGAGTGGCGCTGGCTCGGTGGTGTGGCGCCTGTATTTATTCATTTGCCAGATAATAGAGGAGGCACTGCTGGAGCCGAGGTCACACTGACACACACATAAGCTGGTGATTTTAGAGCCGCAGACGCGCTCACTGTCCCCGGCTGAGAGCTGTCAGCCCATCAGGCTGAGGCAGAGGAAATGGCACGACACGTACGAGGGCACGTCAGCTCCTGCCCACGGTCCCCACGCGCCTCGCGCATGCTAATCGGGGGAGGTCTGGAAGCTGCTTCTCGGCCTAGGATTCCAGTTTCAGAAAAGAATTGTTGGCACCACGGCAAGGCTTCGGTGGAAACTTCTGACGCTCCTCTTCTATTGTAGGTAGGAATTCAACCAAGCGGGACTTAGGATACAGACATGCAGGGCCCATGCAGAGTTGGACTAAACATGGACCAGGAGACCGTCCCTAAGAGACATCTCCAGTCTAGAACTTAAGTTACCTAGAAGAAGGGTGAGAATCCAAAATTAAGCTCTGTGAGAACGAGTCGCAAGCAGCAGAAGTCAGCAAGAGCACAGCCAACACGAATAAAACCAATGCAAAGAGAGCCTTACTGTCCTTGCCCTTTGGAAAGAAAGGCTATGTCTTTCTCTCAGAAGATAAACTAAAAATCTTAAAGTCATGATTATCATTCAAATATTTTACATTGTGATTTTTTTTTCAAGGAAACAGTTGTTCCTGAGAACTTTATAACGAAGCGATTGCAGCGCAAAGTGATGCTTCATACCCTCTGATAAGTTAGAGGTAAGTGTTCAAAATGTAGGCAGGGGCAGAAGTTGATCACACCCAGGAAGGGGATTGGAAGGATGGTTCAGTGATGCAAGACCGATCACAAAACACTGGTGCCCACACCCCCACCCCCAACACACATTGGGGCCATGCTACTTACTACGATGATCTAAATGGAAAGAATTAGGCAAATCAACCATAATTTTTCACTTAAAAGTATACATTTGACTATTAATTCTCAGGAAATGAGTACAGCTCACCGTGTACTGTGCACAATGACTTTTGATTGGTCACTATTTTCCCCAGCAAATTCATGATTTCTGCTGAATGATTCTCATCGATCTGACTTTGGAAGGAAATAGCTGCCTAAGTTATTTTTTAATTACAGATTTTGATTCTTGCATTTCAATCCAGGTCTTGGGCAACAAATCAAGTGACTTTGATCAAAGTCTTTGGAAAATGTAATGGTTTAAGGACACATTTAATTTGATCACAGTTTGAAGTGGTAGCAAAGTGAATTTGCCCTTTGTCGTAAGGTACCTAGGAATCCTGATCTATATTCCTGATTGCTATTGATTTTTCTAGATTTCATTATAAAATCGATCACCGTGGCACAGGGTACAATAGTTTACAAGGCTGCAACATACTGTGGACTTCTGCAAAGCAGCGGGCATGGGGAAGCCACCCAGGCAGCCAATTAGGAGAAAACATGTATTAGGTAAAAACAGGGCGGGCCCATTGACCACTATTGATTTTCTCAGCCCCGTGAAAAGACAATCAATTAGATAAAGAAGGCTAATGTTACAGCTGCAATTTAATAACCCCTAAAAGAGAAGGAGGCCATTGATTCCTGACATGGAATGTGGAGGCTTATTGAAATCTACTGCACTTCACCTGTCGCCCATCAGACCTGCAAAGCGAGCGAGGCGGCATCCCAATTAGGAGAGCGACTTGGGGTGCCAAGCCCCCGCATGCAAATGAGAGGCAACGCCGGCCCCAGCTGAATATGAAATCACGAGAGCCATTGACAGACACCGTCTCCGGGAAGGTGGGTGTTTCTGGCTCCATCCCCAGCTCACCAGAGTGCCACCTGTCATTTCCAAAAGCAAAGTCAGTTTTGCCAACCGGCCGTGAATGACAAATAAAGCTTTATGTGCAACACAAGGCCATATTATGCACCATTGTGAGGCCCGCTAAGTACTCATTCTCCTCGGCAAACACAGGCGCAGACACACAAAATAATCCATCTAATTATTGAGCTATTTAGCCGGAAAACAAAGCAAGGTGGTTTTTGTGTATGTGTCACAGAAGGTACATGATACAAGAAAGGTTTTCACAAAACCTGACGTAGCTGATGAAAATAAATGAAATGCTGGGAGCTGTCGCTGTGTTCGAACAAATAAACTTTCCGTAAATAGATGAGTACTTTTATTCACTTTTTTATAGTCCCTAATTGGAAACGCGAATAGGCCTTGTCCCTTTCAAGTATAAAATCTGGGCTAAAATACCTCATATAGATATGTTCTTTATGCTTTTCTTTTCTATTGCTTGTATTTGATCCCTTCTCCCTCATTATATATATGCCTTTTCCCCAGCAGACAGCTGCTATTCACAGTAATTACCGGGGCGGTCAATTATGCTTTAAATAGGGCTCCTTCAGAACAAATGGAGGTCTAAACGTCCTGACAGCATACCGCCGACAAAGGCTGTGTCCTGCCCAGGATCCGAAATATTCTAAATATTCCTGACGGGGCGATGCCGTTTGTATCTTGTTCATGTCAGAGGCGTTCGGCAGCGTATTTCTAGGGCCCGGGTGTCCTATTCTCTGAGCCATGACTTAATGACTTCAACGTCTATTTGTAAACAGGAGACTGCATTGTGCTCCTCCCCAGGTGTGTTCAGATGGCGTCAATCCGCGTTACAGGGGACCTATTTGCTGGCAGGGTTCCCCTTTTCCTTCAGAGCCGCGGGGTTCGGGTGCACGCAGGGTCCTTCTCATGACTGGCGCGGGTGTGGAGAATGCTGTGTGCTTCAAAGGAGGCCTTTTTCCCCAGGGCGCACACATTTGTAAAAATAACCTCACCGATTGGGACCGAGAATTCAATTTCAGAATTTAAAATCTCAGTCCAAACTGGATGGTCTGAGCCTTAACACAGACTTGCTCTCCCAGACAGCGCCAGAGCCAGAGGCACCATGAGAAGGTGTCGCTAGCGAGCGCGCACATCCGTCTGTCTGTCATAGTCTGACCGGGTGTGGCGGTCAGTCCATTGTTGATTGGCAGTGGGACTGTGATCCACAAAGATCTGAAATGCAATGTTTATAGATAACTCAGTCATATTTTTAGAATCCCGATTTCAGGATATAAAAATGCATATCTAAGTTAAACATTTCAAATACAACTTAGTTTCTTAGTTGCAAAATATCACATGAGTCATTTATTCACAAATGCATGTTTTGCCGGTAAATATGTAAGAAGAGATCTTTATTTTCACCTGCTTTCACGCGTCAGGGGCAGAGCGGCACATCTGGTAGGTTGCTGGGGTGTGCATTCGGAACCATCCTCTGACCTTACTGCAGGGTTAAGCTAGCTCCCCACCCAATGCAGCACAAATTAAAACAGCATACACAGCATAAATGAAATCTAGGTTATAAGGAATAAGTCTGTCAAAAGGAGAAGAACAAAAGAACACATTTCAACACGAGAAAGGAGCTTCTCAACCCTGAACACCTCTACTGGTGCGAGAAGTGGCATCAGCTGTCCACCGTGCAGCGAAGACCCCACTCAGACACCGCCCTCAATTTCCTAAGATTGCAAATTCCTAAGATTGCAAAAATACAAACTCAGCTTTCAAGCATATGACTGGTGTGGCAATAAGGTCGAATTACATTTCCAGAACTTTAAAAATCAGTTAGTGAATGAGTGCATTTGAAGGACTTGACTTAAAAGATTTTCAGTGGGGGTTGTATAGGTCAGACTTGTGGTAAAGCCACATCAGCGAGGCTTGAACTCTGCCACTCTCCCCACCTGTGACTGTGCCATTCTAGGTAAATCACTTCATCTCTGTGCCCTGCCCCTTCCCCCTCGTTCTCTCATCTTTAAAATGGCGACACTGTAAAGTTGTTCTTAGGACTGTTGAGCAGATTCAGTAAATAATGGCCCAAGAATTTACAGAAATGTAATTAAAATGATTTACCACTGCTATTATTATGATTGCATTTATATTATCCTATTAGTAATATTCATTTGACCTAAGAATGCTTGAAAATGATTTTTAGAAATCTCATCTTAATGGCTTAGTTGTGATTTTGATGAAATATCTCGCCACCTAAAAGGGTGATCGGTAAGAGAGGTTTATAAACTGACTGGAGTTTTTGGTATAGCCACTTTAATTGATGAGTACACTGTTTTTATTTATTTAAGTTGCATAAAATAGTATATATTTCAAAGCAAAACAAAAGGATAAATATATGCGAACACCGCTTCATTCATGTGTGTGTGTGTGTGTGGGGGGGGGCTTCAGATGTGCAAAGAGCCACTGAAATTTGATTGATCTGAAATAATACAATCTTTGACATGGAATGGAATTTATAGGTTACTGTAAACTTCACCTCGTGGATAACTTCTTGAGCTGGAGTTGGTAACACTGTTCGAATTCTGGTTTTATTATAGAACTATATGGGCAAATGGAGCAAATTTCTTAACTTTTATCTACCTTCTTGTATGCAAATTGCACGACTTAGTGAAAATATGTTTTCATTAAGAAATTATAAGACATTAGAGGCCCAGTGCATGAAATTTGTGCACAGGTGGTGTGTGTGGGGGGGGGGTCCCTTAGCCCAGCCTGCACCCTCTCCAATCTGGGACCCCTCAGATTGCAGGGTGTCCTAGGTGAGGT
>NW_006289398.1:5328804-5359523 GCF_000327345.1 Myotis davidii
TAGCAGGAGGCAGCCAATTGATTCTCTCTCATAGTTGATGTTTCTATCTCTCTCTCCTTCTCCCATTCTGAAAGTACTAAAAACATATTTTTTAAAATAAAATAGCCTGTCAGAGTTGTCCCAGATTGGGCTAATATGGCTGGGCCTTTACAAACAACAAGAGGCCCGGTGCACAAAATTCATGCACGGGGGGCGGCGGGGGGAGGTCCCTTAGCCCAGCCTGCACCCTCTCCAATCTGGGACACCTTGGGGGTATCCAACTGCTGGTTTAGGCTCAATCCCTGCAGGAGCGGGCCTAAACTGGCAGCCAGGCATCCCTCTCACAATCTGGGACTTCTGGCTCCTAACCACTTGCCTACCTGCCTGCCTGATTGCCCCTAACCACTCTGCTTGCCAGCCTGATAGCCCCCTAATTGCTCCCCTGCTGTCCTGATTGACATGTAACTGCTCCCCTGCCAACATGATCATCCCCAACTGCCCTCCGCTGCCAGCCTGATCACCTCCAACTGCCCTCCTCTATGGGGTTGATGGGACTGGGGGACTCCGGCTGGATGAGGCAGGGCTGAGGGGACTGGGGGACTCTGGCTGGATGAGGTGCATGGTGCCTGCCACCCCTCTCCTGCCCCCCCGTGGGACTGAGAGGACTGTGGGACTGAGGCTGAATGAGGCAGGGCTGAGGGGACTGAATGAGGTGTGCAGTGCCTGCCACCCCCAGCGGGGCTGAGAAGACTGGGCGCCACCATTTTGTGGCTGTGGGCACTACCATCTTCTGAGGGTGTGACAGTCAATTAGAATATTCTCTTTATTGGCTGTGGGTGCTGCCATCTTGTGAGGGTGTGATGGTCAATTAGCATATTTCCTCTTTATTAGATAGTATAGGGTTCTGGATCAGTAAATAAGGGCTCTTAGAATGGTTAGCATCAGATATTTAAATATGCAAACTCCCTTTAGAAAAGGCACTTTTCTAAGCCCTGCTATCTATAATAATAAAAGCATAATATGCTTAGTAGACCAGACATCCTTCCAGATGTCCTTTTGGACAACCTTCTGGACAAAGCCGGGGCTGCAAGGGAAACCCGGGTTCCAGGTGCCAGAGGGAAGCCGGTGCCAGCAGCCAGGGGAAGGAAGGTCTACTCTTGCACAAATTTTGTCATCAGGGCTCTAGTCCTATATAATAAAAGCCTAATATGCAAATCGACCAAACAGCGGAACAACCCATGGAATGACTGGTCGCTACGATGCGCACTGACCACCAACGTGCAGATGCTCAATGCAGGAGCTGTCCCCAGCCTGCAGGCCCCAGGCCTGCCAAGGCAGATGCCAGTGGGGGCCCCCAATTGTCCCGCTGGTCACCCTGCAGAGGGAGGTGACTGATGGTGGTGGCAGCAGTGGAGGGAGGGGCCAGCTGGCCAGCAGGCGGTGCCAGGCTGGCCAAGGTGGGAGCCCCCCAATCACCCCACTTTTTGCCCCACAGATCAGCCCTGACCACCACCCAGGCCTAAGGACCCCACCTGTGCATTAATTTTGTGCACCGGACCTCTAGTTTTAATATAAAGAGATATTCACTTAAATCAGTGGTTGTCAACAGGGGATGATTTTGACCAACAGGAGGCATTTGACACCACCTGGGGACACCGTAGTCATCACTATTAGGGGGAAGGGGGCTCTTGGGATCTAGGTGTTAGAGGGTAAGGGACTGTTGACTATCCCCAAAGCACATGGCAGCCCCCCCCACAGAGTATCAGGTGCTGGAGATCTTCCATCCTCCAGCTTCCCCTTCCACACTTGTCCTTCCCTCCTCTCATTCACTGCAGCATAGCCTGCTAATGTGAGGGGTGAGCAACCCATGGGGCTGTAAGGAAAACTGTGAAAGTGAAGGATTTTAACAAGGGCAATGACACAATGAAGCACAAAGGGAGTGAAGGTTTGAGAGGCAGTATGATCTTGGAACTGGAGACCACAGTAGAAAGGGTGAGTCCACTATACTCTGTCTCTCTTATATCACTGATACATGAAAGAGCAAAGTCAAAATAAGATTTTAGTACAGATTCCGGGTCAACGGGCCAGAAACAAGGGTGAAGGTTAGAACGTCCAGGGTTCCTGTATTTAGCGTGAATTCTCCATTGCCCACAAAGTAAGGGGCTACAGGAATATAAAAAACCTACTTTAAAATCAGACAAGAAAAACAAATAAAAACTCATACAGATCAGTATGGTGGTTACCAGAGAGAAGGGCATTGTAGGGTATAGTAAAGGGTAAAGAAGGTTGAATATATACTGATGGAAGATTTTACTCTAGGTGGTGGTCACACAATATAGTATATACAGATGATTTATTACAGGATTGTACACTTGAAATCTATATAATCATATTAACCAATGGCCCCCAAATAAATTTAATTAAGAATAGAAACAAATAACAAGATTAAAATCAAATTGGGGAGATTTTGTGAATAGGAAGACTCAATGTTAGTAAGATGTCAGTTCTTTTGAACTTGATCTATGCATTCCACACAACCTTAACCAAAATTCCCACAACTTAGTCTGTGGATATCAACTAATTAATTCTAAAGTTTATGTGAAAATATAAGAGACCCAGAGTAGCCAACATAGAAATTAAAGAGAAGGAACAAAGTTGGAGTACTAACTACCCGACTTCAATAATTTCTGTAAATCTATAGAAAAATGAGTTCATTTTGGCAAATGAATAAATAAGATCAATGAAAAGAATAGAGAGCCAAGGAAGTAAACTCAAACAAATATAGTCAATTGAATTTTGAAAATTTAACAAAAGCATTTCAGTGGGGGAAAATTAATCTTTTCAACAAATAGTGTTGCAACAACTGTACATTCATATGTAAAAAAAATGAATTGAGACACAGACCTTATACCTTTCACAAAAGTTAACTCAAACTACATCACAGACTTAAGTGTGAAATGAGAAACTATTGAACTCCTACGAAATAACAGCAAAAAACAGAGAATCCTGAGTTTGGTGATGATCCAGATACATTAAAAACAAAATCCATAAAAAAAAGTTGTGCTTTTGAGTAGTTGGGCTTTATTAAAATTATAAACTTCTGCTCTGTGAAAGATACTGTTAGGAGAATGAAAAGAGAAGCTACTCATTGGGAAAAAATTTGATAAATCTGATGAAAAATTGATTATATACAGGGTGGGGTAAAAGTAGGCTTACAGTTGTGAGTACAAGAAACAGTTTATTCTTGTAGTATAATTTTTAAAAAAATATATTTTATTGATTTTTTTACAGAGAGGAAGGGAGAGAGATAGAGAGTTAGAAACATCGATGAGAGAGAAACATCGATCAGCTGCCTCCTGCACACTCCCCACTGAGGATGTGCCTGCAGCCAAGGTACATGTCCCTGGCCGGAATCGAACCCAGGACCCTTGAGTCTGCAGGCCAAGGCTCTATCCACTGAGCCAACCCGGTTAGGGCTCTTGTAGTATAATTTATTAACTACTGTATTATTTTCCATACAAACAACTGTAAACCTACTTTTGCCCCACCCTGGATAACTCAACAATGAGAAAACAACTCAATTGGAAATTGCCTAAAAGTTCTGAATGAGCATTGCACCAAAGAAGAGTTACAGATGGCCAAAAAGCACATGATATGCTAAGACAGCTCAACCGCTTGCTATGACATGCACTGACCTCCAGGGGGCAGACAGTTGACCGGTTGACCAATCGTTATGATGTGCACTGACCACCAGAGGGTAGATGTTCCAACTGGTAGGTTGACTTGCTGCTGGGATCTGGCCAGTCAGGACTGAGCAAGACGGGCTGCACACACCCCGAAGTCCTCCCTGGCTGGCCAACCTCCCGCATCCCTCTCCACCCCGATCATGCACTGCTGGGGTCCCTTGGCCTGGCCTACATCCTCTTGCAATCTGGGACCCCTCAGGGGATGTCAGAGAGCCGGTTTCAGCTCCATCCCACAGAGGGAGTGCTGCTCAGCCAGAAGCTGGGCTGATGGCTGGGGAGCACAGCTCTGGTGGCGGGAGCCTCTCCCACCTCTGCGGCAGCACTAAGGATGTCCAACTGCCAGCTTAGGCTTATCCCCCTAAGGAGCAGGCCTAAGCCATCATTTGGGCATCCCCCAAGGGCTCCCGGACAGTGAGAGGCACAGACCAGGCTGAGGGACCCCCCGCAAGTGCACAAATTTCATGTACCAGGCCTCTAGTAGCAAATAAAGCACAATCCACTTACATACACCTAACAGAATGGCTAAAACCCTAAACACTGAGAACACAAATGCTGGTGATGAAGTGAAGCAACGGGAACTGTCGATCGATACATTGCCGATGGGAATGCAATCAACTTCAGCCACTTTGGAAGTTTCTTATGACCTAAATATACCCTGATTATATGATCCAATGACTATACTCTTGGCATTCACCCAGGTGAACTGAAAATTATGTCCACATGAAAATCGGCACACAAATGCTTCTAGCACCTTTATTCATATTTGCCAAGACTTGGAAATACATAAACTGTGGTAAACCCAGAAAATGGCACATCATTCAGTGATATAAGAAGTCAAGCCACGGAAGAACCTTGCATTCATATTGCCAAGCCCACAAAGGACACGCACTGTGTGGTTCCAACAATAAGGCATTCTAGCGAAGGAAGCACCATGGAGAGAGCAAAAGAGCTGCGTCTGCCAGGACCTCTAGGGAAGGAGGGAAGGAGTGATGAAGAGGTTAAAACAGAGGGATTTTGGGGCCATAAAACTATTCTGTACGATACCATATTAATGGGCGTATGCCATACATTTGTCACAATACGGAGAATGTACAACACAAAGAGTAAACTCTAATGTAAATTATATAGGAGGGGAGAGGAGAAGAGGATACACAGGAACTCTCTGTCCTTCCCATGTAATTATTCTGTAAACCTAAAACTACTCTAAAAGTAAAGTCTATTCATCTAAAACACACTTGAAGAAGTTATCGTAAGGGAATCCTTGACTTCGGTTCATGTGTCAAGGGCAGGGGGCTTTTCCTAGAAGCCCCACAACTGATGTCTTCTTACTTCCCGTTTGTAAGTACTGGGTCAACTGCCAGGCTCTGTACCTGGCCAGGAGAGTGGAAATGCCAGGGTTGATTTAAACGAAGCAGAATTCTCTTGGGTGAGGAGGGGGCCCAGGGCTATGGCAGCTCTGTAAGGAACCAGCTGTGTCTGCCGCAAATCGGGATATCTCCATATATGCGTCTTACTTTGTTGACCACATCTCACCACCCGGCACCCAGGGCATCTACTTAAGAGATGGAGATTTAACAGGTCATAAGGTGGCTCCATGACCACCTGGATCTCAGTAACCACTGTAGGCATGCCAGGGACTGGCCAGTTAGAATGATACAAATAGAGAGGTTAACAGAGTAAATACATATAACATTTCCCTCCAGTCTTTAGATAATTGTGTGAAGACATGAGGACAGAAAGCTTCTAAAAATACATGGGAAGTCCTCACCGATCAGAGAGCATTAGGGACATGGGACTGTCTACGCTCCCAGGCAGCGCACTGGCGCAGCAGAGAGAGATTCTTCCAACAAAGGCAGGCGTCCGCTCAGGAACACTCAGTGAGCTGAACGAGAAGGAGAGGAAAGGCATCAGCAAGCTCATGATCTGATCTACTCCGGTCCAATCACATGACCGGGTACGTCTGTGTGGCAGATACTCGCAGCCTCCTTCTCCCACCTCAAATTCTAGAAACTGACTGAAAATGCGTAACAATGGTGGCTCCGTAATTTTAGTGAAAATAATAAATGTGTTCACTCTTCAGGCCCAGAGAAGGAAACCAGAGCCTGGAGACCCAGAGGAGTCCCGGGCCCTCATTCACCACCTGGACTGAAGCCGGAGCGGCACCCAGGGTTCCGAACGGCTGTCTACACGGTCAGCGACCCCAGAGTACAGAGCTGGGTGACGAGAGCGGACCGATTGAAGGGCAGGTTCTTGAGGGGCCACCATCTGGGCAGCTTGACCCTCTGAGGACCTTGGAGAAGCCACACTGACTGTGTCATGGATTTATTCACTAGAGAACAAAGCTTCGAGGACAGTTACTTTTGCCTCGTGCCCCAGTGGTTACAGGGCCCTAAGTCCTTTCTACCTCAAAGCTGCACATGAGTGACTACCAGCCCACTCCCACGGGCATCCCGCACCACAGCCCAGAGCAGGCCTGGCTCTCAAGGCGAGAGACGGAGGGTGCATTTCAGACACGGGCACGTGTGCCAGCCGTTCCCGCGGCAATGATGGAACCCGCACGGGCAGAACAGAGCCCGGGGGACACGCACGCCCCCCGCAGGAGGGGGGCAGGGATGCCCTCCTGCTGCCATGCAAAGCCTGCTGCACGGAGCGAAGGAACACAGCGCCCGTTTAAGGGCTCCTCGCTCTGCGGGTGAGGCGCCCACACGGGCGGGCCTGGGTTCTGTGATGGGGTCCTCCAAGCTGTCAGCCCAGTTGGTTTTCAATCCGGGAAGAATCTGCTGGAAGCTCATTCAAGTTGTTGGTGGAATTCAGTTCATTGTGGCTACAGGACTGAGGCCTGGTCTCAGCTAGAGTCACACGGGAATGTATGTTCCCAATATGACCGCCCTAAAGGCCACTCTGATAGACAGCACCCCTCACCTTCCAGAGCCTTTCCTTCTGCCCCCTTAGGTAAGAGCCCTATGGAGCTTACCCAAACCGGAGCTCTTTGGTTTGAATTGATAAATCCGGCCTCAGCCCAGGAACCCCAAAGCACCTCCTTAAGGCATGTACCCCCATATTCTGCCTTCCTCTCTGCCTATTCCTCACCGTGACTGCCTGTCTGACCCCTTGGGGTGTGAGGTGTGCCAAGTACTTCCTCCAGGACCTGTGAGGAATCACCCTCTCTCCCTAGATTTCTTTCTCCCTTGACTTCTTGTATGATCTTTTGTTAACCAGTCTCACCATCCGGCACCCAGGGCATGTCCTGAACAGACGGAGATTTAGCAAATCATCGCGCTGCTCCATGCCCACCTCTATCTCCCAACAGAGGACCGACCTCCCTCTCGTCCAATTCCTCTCGGGTTTCTAATCTCTGCTTCTGCTGCCAGCCGAGACCTTCCACACACAGAGACGCTCTCTAAGGTCAACTGATTCACAGGATTAATTTCGGCTTTGAATACTCTTTTGCCATGAGACAATCGCGGAGTGGATACAAGAGCATTAAGGTCATGGAGACTGTTGAAAAATCTGTCCCCTCCCCCCCGGGTGGGCAGGAGGGTCTCACACTCACACACCCACGCGCTTCCCAGCGAGCTTGCAGGGCGCCATGACACAAACAGAAACTCAGCGTTTCTCCAGGTAACAAACCAGATTATCAAAACGGAAGGAAAACCATCTCAGCTTCGAATTTCTCACAGGGTCATCGGCTACTTCAAGATGACGGAGAAATGCTCACCAATCTCAGAGGAAAAATAATTTGGAACATAGGCCTCCATACCCAAATATATATGAAGGCCAGGAAACACAACATGAACTCAGAATATTCTTTAAAGATAAAACTGTATTAATGTTTACTGCATGTAATATTATTATATGTAAGATCATTTTTCTTGAATAATTAGTGTTTATTGCATGGAACATTATCATATTTAAACTTGTTTCTCTTGAGATACTAATGTTTATTGCATGTAACATTATTATATTTAGGATCGCTTTTCTTGAAATATTAAGGTTTACTGCATATAACATTATTATATTTAAAATCGTTTTTCTTGAAATAAAAAAATCTGGAAAAAGGTAAATAAATAAATACATAAAACAGAAAAGAAAAAAAAGGAAAAAAATAAACTGAGAAAGAAGTTGGGTTTCAGAAGCAGTGAAAGGGGGAAAAAGAGTAAAACTCATTGTTACTTCTCAATAACCTGATTATAGAACGTTAATGATCTGGAACTAAAATCCCAGATAAAATTAATACTTATTATTTCTAATCCCGTTAGAGAAATAGTTTCAAGGGTCAGTGATAACAATGGTTAATCAGAGAAAGAATAGAACTAGAAACTATAACTCGAGAATCATTTCTGAGCCATGCTCTCTATAAGAGCCACACTCAAAACCAAAATGGAAGACCGACGAGAAACAAAATGAAAAGGATATGCATGGTGAGTGCTAACAATGTAAAAGCAGGTGGTATTTGTATAAAAGAGAGAATTGTGGTGACAAAGCTTTAAAAGGAACAGAGAAAAAAATCCATAATAATGTGATCATCATTGAGTGCTCAGCAAGTCCTGGTAATCTCCTAAGTATTCAGTGTTTTATTATTATAACAAAGCTATGAGATCAAGACTGTTATTACCTTCATTCATATTTCTCAGATGAGGAAATTGAGGCACAGAGGGTTTAACTGGCTTGCCCAATCACACAGCTATTAAGTGGTAAAGACTCAATTCAGTAACAGGTGGCCTGATTCCAGATGCGTATGGTTCAATGTGATAGTAGGCCCCATATTTTCTGTTGATAATAGAGACAGTCACACACACACAAGCGTGTGCACACACATGCGCACGCGCACACACACAAATGCACATGCACTTTTATGCTTCTAGTCACACAGTTACGATATATAAAAGGCAAACCTAATAAAACTGCAAGGAGAAGTAGGCAAAGTCACAGAGGGCATATTTTTAAACTTTTTTTCCAACATTGTCCAATCAAAATATAACAACAGAAGTGTAATATGCATAGTGAAATGGTCTCAGGAAATGCATTCGAAGACAGTTGACATTTGTCATGGGTAAATTGATAGATGACGATGTATTATTAAAGGGGTGTCTAGCCAGAACCTTAGTCCTTACTAATACTGAAGGCAACGTGGTCTTCGCACAACAGGCAGAAACAAAAGTATGGCGTAGTTTTAGATTCTGAGAATCAAGAGCAGTTGATTTACATGGAGAAATTATACATGAAACACTAACTGGTGAACAAATATGCCAAGCAATAAAACTTTAAGAAGCATAATACATATTCATGGGCAGCTTACATCTGTAAATTCAGAATAGAGTTTTGGGGTTTAGACGTATGGAACAGATTTTTGTCTATTCAAGCCAATGGTTTATACACAAAAAGGTAAACAATATTTTCATTAAAAGATGAAAAGTCCAGCCAGTGTGGCTCCGTGGTTGAACTTGACTTATGAACCAGGAGGTCTGATTCGATTCCTGGTTGGGGCACATGGCCAGGTTGTGGGCTCAGTCTCCAGTGGGGGCATGTAGGAGGCAGCCAATTGGTGATTCTCTCTCATCATTAGATACATGTTTCTACCTCTTCCGCCCTATCACTTCCTCTCTGAAATCAACAAAATATATTTTTTTAAAAAAGAGGGAAAGTATTGGTGATCATAGTATAATTAAGACAGACTACAGAAAGTAATTACTAAGGAGGGATTTCTCAACATTGCATATATTTTATATTTTTAAAGATAAATGGCAGTTTGAAGATAACACAAATAGGCTTTATTTTATTTATTTTAATAATGTAGGAATACTAGTGTAATAATCTCAAAATTACATTCATATCAAGTAGATTCCTATTCAAGTGCACACATTGGTCATTGTTTCCTATTTCAGAGTCTCTCTATTCTATATTGATTTCTGTTTATAGACTGGGCATCATTGTAACAGCCAGTATTTCTTTTTATTTAAACACTTTCGAATTAAGAGAGCGGTGACCTCTGTATGTCCTCCTCCTTGAGATGTAGGATTGGTGTCACACGGTTTTGTCACGCTTGTTGGTAATGGTGCACAGAGTCACTTGCTTTTCCAGTGTTTCTCCTATGTTCCCTCTTCACACACATTTCTGAGGTTCTGGTTGGGGCAGCAAAATTCCTGATGGAATAACCAGAAGTGGAAACTAAAACCACTCCTTGGCCTCGGCCAGGCCACAGCTCGCGTTACCGGTTCTCTGTGCCACAACAGCATGCGGAGGACACATCTCCTGTTTCCAAATCCCAGTCGGTCTCTTGAGCAGGTTCAGGGGCAGGAAGAAGGTGGCTGAGCCCGGGTCCCGCATCGGCGACACCTCCTAAGGAAGAGGCGGAAAGGGCAGGGAGGGTGAGCCGGAGCACTTCCCGGGCGGGGTGCAGGCTGGTCACCTGCAGAAAGGACCCTGGAAGGTCTGCTGTGAATTTGGATTCGTTTCTGGATCATTTTACTGAACAGCAGCTCAGTCCCTGACGAGTAGAAATAGATGAGGGGGTGGAAAAAGGTTGGAAAACATGCGTGTTTGAACACGAGTGAACAGAGTGTACTCAGGGGCTGCCTCACACCCTGGAGAGGGGGGACCCCAGGTTCCTGTGGTCTGTGCTCTGATACCAGATGGAGAAAACATCCTCCGGGACAGCGAGGAACATCAGGAGGCTACTGATACGCTGTTCGTTGATCTGATAAAAACACAGAATGTGATGATTTCCGGAACTTCAGGGTTAGGGACTCGCCTTTCAATGCAATCTGATTCCATTGGGAGCCGCCAGGGCCGGCTCCGCGGCAACAGCACCTAGCGTCCCACTTCTATCCCCATGTCAGTCCTTGACGGGCACAGGAGGTAACTTTTAAAATTTAGATTTCCACACACAGATGAAGATTAGTATCCTCTAAAACAGAAGGCGAGGGATTAAAAGCTCGCCCTGACACTGAAGTCCACTGAGCCCGGGAATGCTCACCGAGATGGGAGAAACTGCTGTTATAGTGGATATGGTTGTGGCTGCAGCTTAGAAACTTAGCGTTCTCATCGATAGTGATTTTTTAAGAGTCTGTAATCACTTTATTTTTGGCTGTGATCCAGGAGTTATTTGCTGTTTTTAAATTACTAAGCAGTTGAGACTTAGAAAAATTCAATTTCTGAATGATTTTTCTTGTAAGTAGAAAATATAGTCTATGTAATTTATTCTTTTATAATTTATAAATTTGGGAGTTTTAAATAAATATTTGGGTTTTACGGATGCTGGGAAAAGTGTGTACTATTTGCTTGCATGGATCAAATATATAAATATGCAAATAGGCAGGGTAAAATTTTAATATTTAAAGCAATGTGCTTTTCTCCTTCCAGTTTGTTTACACTAACCCTGTACACACCAAATGGGCAGCAGCTAGGGGTCATACACTTCCTCCTCCTTAGCAGATATATACAGAAAAGCGGGAGAGAAAGAAACAAGCTCACCCTTTGATTATTTTACTTTATGTTTTGTATCTTACATTCATCTGCAGAGTGAAATGAGAATGAATGGGTGCCAGGTGGACGGGGATACAGGCTGGGCAGCAAGGTGCATAACCCAGTGAGTAATAGAGTCAGTGGCCGAAAGCCACAGATGTGCTTTCTTTAAGATTCTAGCCAGGATCCCGTTCCCTCTAGCGGGAGAGTCAAATCCCTGCCAAGGAGTCCTCTGTAGCGAGTTGAAGCCATGGGAGGATTTCAAGGTTTGGGGCAACGTCTGTCAGACTTCAGACTTTGCTGCTCAATCAGGTGACAGTTCCATTAATCCCAAAGCCACGCAGAATCTGATGGGGCCAGGAAACTAACACTGTCTCCAGCCCCAAAACTTTTCTGCCTTCCGCAGTGTCTGGAAGTGTCGACCACTGTCTGCACCCACAGAAACGTGAAGTGCTTGCTGTCACTGGTGCCCACAGGACGGGCACACCATCCCCACTCGATCGCACAACAGTGTAAGTCAAAGCCTTGCTCTGCTTCACCTGGCAGGTGTAACGTACCTATCTATATATATAAAAGCCTAAGCGACTGTTACGTCTAGACGACCAGACAACCAGCTGACTGGCCAATAGCTATAATGTGCACTGACCACCGGGCGCAGACACTCAACGCAGGAGCTGCCCCCTGGTGTGACCACAGGATGGGCTGTGCACTCCCACAGCCAACCTCCTGTGGCCAGCCAACCTCCCGTGGCCCCTCCCCATGGCTGGCTGGCCCCCATCGGGACTGGGCGAGACGGCCCTGTTTGGCCCTTATTGCCGGCCAGGCCAAGGGACCCCACCTGTGCATGAATTCGTGCACCAGGCCTCTAGTATCAAATGATAGAGAAGGCTAAAAATGTAGTGACCCTTTTAACGCTATACAAATAATGAAGGATTTGCAACACAGACACAGGTTTCCAAATGTGGAAGGAATATGCCAAAATATTGGAGCCGATGTGAATGGCAGGTACCCACTAAAGCCTATTTATTGCAAACATCAACAAAAACCTATTTCTACTGTTTAATATCAAGAAAAAAAAATGCTCCCCCAAAACAAAAGTCAACATTTCAAACAAATAAAAACATCCACATTTCCTCCCCAAAACGGAAAGCACAGTAGATTGTGAAACTGGCTAAATCCAATGTCTGGTTACAGATCACTTTATTAGATGCCTTATTTTTTCAACATACACATTGTGTCAAGTGTGACTTCAAACAAGTTTTGCTTCTTTCAAATTTGAATGCCTTTTAGTCCATTTTCTGCTTTAGGAAACTGGCTAAGGCCTTTGGTAAGTGTTTGAACAGAAGTGGGGAGAGTGAAACTGTTTGCCTTGTTCTCAATATTAGGAGAAACCCATTCTTTATTTTGTCATGAAATATGATGCTATTGTACATTTTTATAGATTTTCTTGACCAAGTTCAGAGGGTTCCATTTCTAGTTATTTGGGGGTTTTGTCCTGAATGCATGTGGAATCTTTTCAAATGCCTTTCAGGATCTACCAGTCTGAACACGTGCTTCTCCCTTTATTCTGTTAAAGGTGGATTCTTACCGATTGCTTTCTGAATGTCACTTACATTCCTGAGATACATCCCGCTTGGGCATGAAGTCCTAGCTTCTATATGTTTCTATTTGTTAATATGGCCTCATTATTTCCTTTTATCCATGGGTACTGATCTGTAATTTCTTTTCTTGTATCTTTGTCTGGTTTTGGTGTTGGGATAATTTTGGCTCATATAATATTTGGAGAAATGTTCTACTTCCTCTTTTTTCTTTAAGCATTGTGTATGATTAGTATTAAATGTGTGATAGAATTTACCGGTGAAGCTACCTGGGTCTTTGCTTTTATTTGCTAAAAGCTTTTAATAACAAATTTAATTTAGTTAATGGATGCAGGGCTGTTCATATCTTCAAATTCTGAAGTCAGTTTTGAGAACTCAGAGGTGTTGAGTTTTACATTTGAGCCAACTCAGCGCTGAGCAGAGGTAGAGTGTCTGGGGAGACACAGCCCCCCTCGTGGAGCGGAGTCATCTTCAGATTTCCCAAAGTCACGGGATTCGGGATTGGGGACCCAAGGGAAGCCTCTGCAGGGACCATGAGCCCAAACATCCTCAGTCACACCAGGTACAGAGAAACACGTCCTGTCTGTTTCCAGCAAGTGGGAAAAACCGGGGAGTGGGGCTCGTTGCAGGGTCAGAAAAGAGGGGCGCTGGGAGATCCTAAACGCGAACGCTGAAACACAGACTTATAAAAGCAGAGACTCGGTGTTCACGGAAGGATCTGGTTTGGGACTAAAAACACGAGGTCATAAGGGTGTTGTCCCTGAGGGCGGCACGGTGTGATGACATCAGCCTAACAAACACGGAATACAACCCTTCAGTTCACCCAGAGTCCCCCACGGACTCCCCAGCAGTCTCCAGTGAGAGGGACCGAGGAGCGACGTTTCAGCTCTCGCCTACACCAGTAACTGGCGTTCTGCTTACAAAGAGTGTGAGGGCTAAGCCCCCGGATGGGCAGCAACGGCAGCCAAGGGCCGCTCCTCTCATGACCTCGTCACACGTCAGGGGTTCCTCCCCAGGCAGCTCCATCTTCTCTCTCTCTCTCTCTCTCTCTCTCTCTTTCTCTCTCTCTCTGTTAGTATTCCACACAGAGGAGAATGGATGGAAGCTCAGGTGTTTAATTGCCTCTATGCTTAGGAATTACAGTTTTCATTATATCAAAGGGCTACGTCTAAAACTGACTTAGAAAACCCATAGTGTATCAAACAAGATCTAAGACATGCATATCAGGGATGCCCTCCTTTTCAAGGTTATTCCATCCTTTTCAAATCGACCACCGTTTCTTCATTGCCAATGTGTGTTGGAACCTAACCTGGTCACATGGGGAAGGGCAGTCAGAAATATCGTTCATCGCCTCCAATAGCTCATCGGCCCCTTTCAGCAGGTGGCGGCTGGGACAGACACTGCAGCTCACCCGAAGGGGACAGTGTCACAGGTTTATGTAACACGGCACTTGTCATGTCAATGGGACTAAGTGTTGCACAAAGTGACGGCAGGACAAACATCTTTCTGACTTCATTTTTTGCTTCATGTTTTTGTTTTTTCCTCTCCTCCACAGAGCGTGGGGCTGCCCTGCTCGGAGGCGGGCTGACTTCTGCCACCAGAGCGGCGATTCTCTTGAAGGCCAGGGAACAAGAGCAGCGCGGGGTGACCACACGCCTCTAGAACATCCACCCCTTCCAAGCGGCTTTCCTTAGTTCACCGGGGAGGCTCCGGGGGCAGCTGCAAGGAAACGTCCCCGTCTGCGAATCAGTGGTCGGCAAACTCATTAGTCACCAGAGCCAAATATCAACAGGACAACGACTGAAATTTCTTTTGAGAGCCACGTTTTTTAACCTTAAACTATATAGGTAGGTACATTGTTATTAACTTCATTAGGGGACTCCTAAGGCTTAGGAAGAGCCACACTCAAGGGGCCAAAGAGCCGCATGTGGCTCGCGAGCCGCAGTTTGCCGACCATGGTGCCAGGTCATGCCGACGAGACACGCTCTGTCACGGGTGACAACACCGCCTGCCATCGCCACGCGAGCAGCCCAGCCGCTGCCAGCCCTGTCCTGCGCACACAGGCCGCAGGGAGAGAGGTGGCTCCCGGCTGGGAGGGGAAGTGCCACTCTCCCATCCGACCCTTCCGTGGACGCTGCCTGTGTGCCCCCCAGTGGCAGCCCCGGCTTCCTCGGGGCTCAGCAGATTGAACCCATCAGGCTGAGTTAAGCAATGAGGGGGCGCATCACCTAGCCTGCCTGTCATCTCCCCCTCCTCATGCTACCTACGCTTAATCAATGGAAGGAATTTCCTGCTTGGTTAAGTCTTCCATCCAGTGGATCCTGAGGATTTTGAAGTAGGGCACCTTCACCTTGACCTTCCCTGCCTTTTGAACTTCAATGACCAGGTCAAAATGGGGATCTACAAAAGAAGGTAGGCAGGGCCGGTACCCTGATGGCTACTCCTACTCCTGATCTGTGTTATTTTGTGAATCCTCACCCGAGGATATTTTTCCATTGATTTTTAGAGAGAGTGGAAGAGAGGGAAAGACCGAGAGAAACATCGATGTGAGAGAAACACTTTGATTGATTGCCTCCTGCACGCACCTGAGCCAGAGCCCGGGCCTGGGACCGGGAGGAGCCTGCAACGGAGGTGCATGCACTTGACCAGAATCAAACCTGGGACCCTTCGGTACGTTCTATCCACTGAGCCAAACCGGCTGGGGCCTGATCGATATCTTTCATGGAGCTTTGGGAATACTGTTATCTGGCTCATAACCTGGAGGAAATATTTGTAACAGAGAAACAACAACAGGATGACACCAAGAATAACATAATTTGAATTTCTGAAATACCAACCAAGATGCACAAACTTAACCCCTTCCCCAACAATTTTTTTGACCAAGAATAACATAATTTGAATTTCTGAAATACCAACCAAGGTGCACAAACTTAAAACAGTACCCACAAGGGGAGGAGAAGAATGCTTTGTCATGTTGGCTGCTGTTCGTTTTGTGCTGATGTGTGAGGGCTCACTTTTAGGATCTCGCCATTACTGGGAACAGCCAGCAGTACCTTATGCAAGTTCAAGGTCGCTATTGATCGGTGTAGCTAGTCAATCAAAATTCGCCTTCCTCCTCACTCACAGTGATTAAATAGGTCTGAAGTCGGAGTCTCTGACTTTTTGTGTGCATAAAAAAGTGCTGATCTAAACATTTTATTACCTGTCAATTGTCATGCTGGAAAGCAAGCTAGAAAATAAAGTTTTAAGGAAATGGTTTACCTTGAGCACATACAATTAATCAACTGCCACAACATAGAAGCAGTTACCATGGTGTTAAACATAAAGACAAAGCTTTCAGTACTTTTTTCAAGATTATATTGCTGCTGAAATGCCAAATAGAAAAGAGACCTACGTACAAATGTATAAGAAAGTCGACTAGACAGGTACTATTAGGGTGGATTCAAGGACGGACTTGAAATTGATCTGAAAACATTTGGCATTTAGTGTTTTATTCATATTTAGTATCTCATTCATAAGGGGAGGAAAAGCTGCAAGAAGGAAAAATAAGAAATCCTAGATAATAAAAGGCAAATTAACTGAACAGCAGAAGGACTGGTTGCTATGATGTGCACTGACCACCAGGGGGCAGACGCTCAATGCAGGAGCTTCCCCTGGTGGTCAGTGCGCTCCCATGGGGGGGGGCGGGGCACCACTCAGCCAGAAGCTGGGCTCATGACTGGCGAGCACAGCAGCGGTGGCAGGAGCTGCTCCCGCCTCCTCAGCAACACTAAGGGTGTCCAACTGATGGCTCCCAGACTGCTAAACACCGCAGGCCAGGCTGAGGAACCGCCCCCTCCAGTGCATGAATTTCATGCACTGGGCTCACAGTTTGTGAGCGCAGCAGCGGTGGCGGGCTCCCACCTCCATGGCAGTGCTAAGGATGTCCAACTGCCGGACATCCCCCAAGGGCTCCTAGACTGCGAGAGGGCGCAGGCCAGGCTGAGGGAGGGCCATTCCCCCCGCCCCCAAGTACATGAATTTCATGCACTGGGCCTCTAATCCTATGATAAAAATGTGGGTTTGATACATTTTTTTAATTATAAAACTAGTCGTGGGAAAATCTGAAATATTGAAAACTTGTATTTAAAGTTGAAAAGAGGCCGAAACCGGTTTGGCTCAGTGGATAGAGCGTTGGCCTGCGGACTGAAAGGTCCCAGGATCGATTCCGGTCAAGGGCATGTACCTGGGTTGCGGGCACATCCCCAGTAGGAGATGTGCAGGAGGTGGCTGATCGATGTATCTCTCTCATCGATGTTTCTGACTCTCTCTCTCCCTTCCTCTCTGTGAAAAATCAATAAAATATAAAAATAAATAAATAAATAAACTTGAAAAGAGTTTCAACGTGTGATTTCCCGGTGTGCCTCCAGGAGTTGACGGGGAAAGCATTTAAAAGATTTCAGCAAAAGGTGGGTTATTTAATAGTTGCCTTAAAAAGTTGGCTAACCATTCATGTATATATTATCCGGACAGTTTGGAAGAATGCCGTCATTGAAGATGTAAGGCATGTTTGGCTTTTCTTCTCATTCTCTGATTCTCTCCTTTGGCATTCACTGACCTCACAGAGTATTGAGCATGAGGATAACACACAAGACAAGGTCCCTGATTTTAAGGAGCTCACCATCTCCCTGAACCATGCTGAGTGCGCTTTATCATTTGAAGGAATAAAATTTCACTGTTATACAGTGCTTTAAAGTTTGTGGCTAACTTGTGCTTATTTCAAAAGCTGAATGAAGTCCCCCCGGCTCCCAGGCTCACGGGAGGAGCTCTGTGTACAGATACCCACCTTGTAAAACCCAACTCATTGGCTGCGTCCCAGGACCTCGCCACTGGACAGAGGTCTGTAAGGCTAAACTGAAGGAAGTGAAAGCAGAGACAAGAGGTAATTCAGAACCAAAAGAACAGAAGTCCAGGCCCATGGATGAAGCTCAAAGGAAAAGCCAGTGGGATAACCCGGAAGTATTCTAAAGCAAGACAGCCAGACCGAAATGTGGAGGTGGGGGGCGAGGAGTCTGTAAGGGGGACCCCCACTAGGTGAGGGCCTGCTCCCCACCTCCAGCTTAGGAAATGAAACTTTAGGAACCAGAATGTTAATAACAGAAGCATCAAAATGTCATTTTCACTGTTAACAGTTTGGAAACATCTCAACCAGCTAATACCTTATACATCCCACTGTAAATCAAACTGCAAGGGAGAGGGTACGCTGAGTGATGGGCCAAGTCCAGCACAAAGATTTCCAGTTCCAACTGGACTAAAGAGGCACCCACGTTCCCAATGTTGAGATGCGGAGTGGAGATTGATCTTTATAAGATTGTGAACAAGTCTAAGTTATTAAAGCCGGACTGTTCAGATGCAGCAAAATCCCCGTGAAACTCTACTCTTTGCCAAAATTTTCAAATCAGCTCAATTTCTGTAATCAGTAGCAATCAGAAGTTTCTTTTAATGACTTCTTAAAGTGTTGCTTGTTTCAGTTTTGTTTTTTAATAACAAGTATTGATTGCATCTCTCTAATTAAACATTTAGTGCTTCTCAGGAAGGCTATGGGACCTCATACTGCACTTGAATTATGTATCAATGCAAGCGGCAGCTCAATTTTTACTTTCTAACATTACTGCCAGCGAAGCTTTGCAAAGACTAAGTATGAACTGTCTCAAGGGGCTTCCTAATGAAACATAGAGATTTTATCCTAAAATATGCCAGATGATCTACACAAAAGACGTAGGAACATTCACATTTATCACTTCCTTCTATTTCTGCTTTTGTCCAACTTCACTTTAGACACCGATTGACCTTTTCTAACAGGCAAAGCTCATTCTGTCCCTTCGCTGCTAACGAGCTGGCTCATTTCCCCACTGAGCCAGGGACTCCCCGTTAAGGGGTACATGGCTCTTCAAGATCCCCTCCTCCTTTTTCTCCTCCCTCTAGAGCTAAGCTCCATCATGATAAACTACGCTTTCTTTTTTTAAAATTGATTTCAGAGAGAGGAAGGGAGAAGAACAGAGAAATAGAAACATCAATGATGAGAATTATTGATGAGCTGCCTCCTGCACGCCCCCTACTGGGGATCGAGCCCACAAACTGGGCATGTGCCCTGACTGGGAATCGGTGACCTCCTGGTTCATAGGTAGATGCTCAACCTCTGAGCCACACCGGCTGGGCTACTTATACTTTCTTGAAACTGTGGACGACTATTCAATTCAAGGATTTTCTGCGAGTGATAAATACTTTCTACAATAACTTCCGCCCTCCTCTTGCCCTAACTCCTATTGGTAACCCCACTCAAACGCCTCTGATTACCCCTCTTTGGCGCTGCGTCTCTCAAATAACACCCGTTCTGTTTGTCAAATATTTCCTGAGTGCCTGCTCTGTGCGATGTGCGGTCCTGCGCACGGAGGGTGGAACAGTGCACAAGGCCTCACCTGCCCTTGCTACTCTTCCGTTTGGGAAGAAGGCCCTGAGTGTCCCCTTAACACCATACGTGTCCTCATCATGTTTAATTGCCTGTTGTCTTGTTTTTATCTCCCCTAGCAGGTAGTAAGCTTCTTGACTACATAGGTCGGCAAACAGCAGCTCTTTGGCCCCTCGAGTGTGGCTCTTCCTAAGCCTTAGGAGTGCCCTAATTAAGTTAATAACAATGCACCTACCTATATAGTTGAAGTTTAAAAAACTTGGCTCTCAAAAGAAATTTCAATCGTTGTCCTATTGATATTTGGTTCTGTTGACTAATGAGTTTGCCGACCACTGCCCTAGGCAACCACTAATCTACTTCTTGTCTCCACAGAGGGGCTATTCTGGAACTCTACACTCAACTTCTCTCTCCTGAGTCTCCTCATCCATAACCTGGGGATGCCAATGCTGTGCCCTCAAGGGGTTTGCAGAGAGGGTTCAGAGACGTTCACACGGGGCTTAGGCAGGTGTCTGGCACAGGCTAATAGAAGTAAAGCAACTTACCTGAATGAGTAAGTGTTAAAGCTGGACAAGAAACCTGACAGACTGTAGCCTGATCATTAATTTACTTAATCAGATATTAGCAAGAGGGCCTACATGAGTGATAAAACCCTTGCTACCTGCTAGCTTAGGGAGAATATGTTAGCTTCACGCCTCGGTGTCTCCATGGGCATGACATGAACATCCACGTGGATGTGACATGGGAAACGCATTATTGACAACATTTGGCACAGTTGTTTTCCAAATAATAAAAATCCTCTACATCAGTGGTTCTCAACCTTCCTAATGCTGCGACCCTTTAATACAGTTCCTCATGTTGTGGTGACTCCCAATTTCATTGTGACAAATTGAACATCATTAAAGCATAGTGATTAATCACAAAAACAATATGTAATTATATATGTGTTTTCTGATGGTCTTAGGCGACTCCTGTGAAAGGGTCGTTTGACCCCCAAAGGGATCGCGACCCACAGGTTGAGAACCGCTGCTCTTCGTATTTCAATGTTATCGTGAAATAGTAAGCATATGGGTAATACTTTTTACCGCAAAGTACTTGGTCTTTTCCTCCTAGCATGAGTTTATTTCAATGCTACTGTTTAAAAATATTAAAGCTCCTAATAGTGAACTTTCAGAAAAAATACTTGCTTATTTATTGTTTACTGCTTCTATATCTTCTTCTACCAGCTTCTCACAGTGGCTTGTATAAAGTAGCTATAATTAAGTGCTTCTTGGAATGGAAAAATAAAACAAGTATAGATACTTATTCAATCTAAGGATTCATCTAACTCTACCATCAACTACCTTAATTATTTAGATAAATCTCAGAAGGAAAAGAAGTGGTAAAAACTTACAGGAAACAACTGCTAGAGCTAAGTGATAATTATTTTGAGCATATGTGTTAGTGCCAGTAAATTGGCAATGGATTCTGAAACAGTTATATCAAAGCATGCCAAGAAATGTATCAAATGTACCAGGCCCAAAAGGCCCATCCTCGGAGCCACTGCCTTTGGAACAGGCTGTTGACGGTGTTATCTACGGCACCCCGGGGACAGTCATGTTTCCACATGAGGGGTCAGCTATTTTTATTTTTACCAAACGCAGCAGGTGACCTTTCCAATAACATAAGTGTAGTCACTTCCTAATTTCACACTTTGTCAGAGCATATGTATGTCGAGTGCTCAAATGGAGATATAAAGTTAGGATTGTGGCTTTGGCACTCTATGTTTACCTGTGCTAACTATAATCTGGCAGATGCCACAGAGATTGTCTGCTCTCTGGAATTTAACCACTGGACTTATTTTTGTAAAGCTTGGCCTTTTCTATCATTATCACACTTAGGAAATTACAAAATAATTGCTAGTTCATCAATAATCAGGTCTATATATATTTCTGAGTAGTTCTGAAGCCTAAATTGCCTATCACTATTTTATTTCAAGATACATGAGTTACTTGAAATTAGGTAACAATGATACTATCAGTTGTTGTCAGATACCCTAGAATCACCCTATGAATGAAAAATGATACTGTCAGGTGTTGTCAGATACCTTGGAATCACCCTATGAATGAAAAAACTCACCTTAGAGTTGCTACTTACATAAAAAAGCTGAGAATTTAATAACAACGCTCTTTGAAATATACTACCACTTTTTCACTTGTGTAAACTTAGGCACTCAAGAATTACTTGTTGCATGAAATAATACCTTAATATTGCTCATTTAAATGTTTTAAAGCTTGTTCTTTAACTTTTACAGCCAAAAACATGGAAACAACTAAAGTGTCCTTCAATAGATGATTGGAATAAAGATGATATACTTATGTACAATGGAATTCAACTCAGTCATAAGAAAAGGTGTAATACTGCCATTCACCACAGCATGGATGGACCTGGAGAATATAATTGCTAAGTGAAATAAGTCAGATGGAAAAAGTCAAGGACTATATGATTCCACTCATATGTGGGATATGAAACTGAAAGCAACAAATGAACAAGACCGACAAAAAAAGCCTCATAGACACAAACAACAGTCGCATGGTTTCTAGACGGAGAGGGCGGTGTGGGGCAGGCAAGGATAGCGGGTCATATGTGGTGACAGAAGATTTGACGTTGGGTGGTGAGTACACGATGCAATATACAGATCATGCATTGCAGAACTGTACACTGGAAACCTATGTAATTTTACTAACTAATGTCACCCCAAAACATTTAACAAAAAATAAAATTGAAACAATACATTATAAGAATTTTATTAGTAAATTTTGGGCTGCTCTCTATCTTCTCCTCCCCCAGGCCCCCTAAGTAAGTGAGAAGATTATAAAATTTTACCACTGCTGTTTTCTAAGGCAATTATATTCGTGAAAGGAAATCATTATGGCCCGATTCCATTTTACCAGGAAAGCTGGGTGTTCTGCATTACCCTACAAGAGTAGACGGTGTGCAGCCACTCACTCTCTTCTATTGGGAGTCTGGGCAATCATATTCTCTCTTTCATTTCACCTGCACCAGCTTGATGTCAGCTGAAGATATTTTGGGAATCCCCCACTGTGGTGAATTTTATGTTTTGCCCAAAGTAGATGTTGTCATATTTCTTTCTGTTGTAGCATCTCTGGGGTAAAATTTTAAACCTTGTTTCTTGTTAATCTTTCTATCAGTACATTTTCTACATAGCTTTAAGCTGTTCCCTTTCATATTTTTTTTACCATTATATTCAACTGATTTTGGCTACTTCAAAAGGCCCAGTGAGATCTATGGCCATTTAGTCATAGCCAACAAATACTTATAAAATGCCCACTGTTGGAAAGTACTGCACCAAGCAGTGGCTCACACTTCCACTCCATGTTCTCAACGTGGAGATAAATGTATGTTTATGAGGATAATGAAATGTTTGTAGTTTTAGTGAAACTAAGACTGTAAAAAAAAGACCAGGGAGAAATGGACTCACGTTTCGTGTACCAGGCACTCCATCAACAATAAGAAAATACTGAAGTCGGCGGGTCTCTAACACCCGATCCCACAAACATTACCAAATTAAGTGGAGTCCGTGGGGCATCCACAGCACCTTCTGTAACACTCCCCATTATTTATTTCCATCAGCAATTCTCAACCAGGGTGACCTTGCTGCCCACGGGACATCTGGCGAAGTCTGGACGCATTTTAATAATTATGACTGGCTCCTAGTGAGGAGAGGCCAGGGACTCTGCTAAATACCCTGTCACGCAAACGACAACAAATACGGAGTTCAAAATCATTCGTGCTGAGGTTGGGAAACCTTGACATTCATGAACCAAACATGAATGCTCTCCGATCTCCAAGAAACCTAAAGAAGAAGAACTCAGTGTGCCAGGTTGCGTTTTCTCAGACGGAATTAGACCGAGGAGGTACAGTCATTATTTTGGACATTTACCATAAAGTGTCTAATATCCATTCATAGTTTTCCTAGACGTGCAATCGTTTTACTCAATTACAACTGCGATCAGTTACAACCACTAGGTGCAAACCTTACTGGCTTCTCGAGCAGCCAAGGAGACGCAGCTGGAGCGGACGCGGGCGGAGGTGTAAATGAGAAGATGACACTAACATCTCTCCGCCCAGGACGCGCTGCACAAAGGAAGCCTCCTGAGATGGAAAATGAGACTTCAGTTCAAGAAACACGGTGCATGTGTGCCATGTTAAGAACAAAATCTCTTAACCTATTTTTAAAAACATCATTTGGTGTTCAGACCGAATCTTTGTCCTCAGGGTCAAGTCACAAAGGCGGTAACAAGGAAATTCTAAGCTCAGAGCAACAAAATCACTAGACGTTATTAGAACACCAACCAATTTAGCGGCGGCCTGAACCACTCAGGAGTCTTTCTCTACTCCTAATAGCACTATAATTGTTATTATAAGATTAGCTTTGACACTGTGATGCTTAACAATGAACATAATAAAAACACACCATTTAGGACAGTGGGAGCAATTATTCTGCTGTGACTTCTTGAGCATCTACAGGGACCAGTGAGATGGAGCTAATCAGAGCATCTGAAACATCCTGATTTTGAAAGCGTGACACCTCCTTCAACGCTGACTTAAATGCACTACGATTGGTTCGGCCATCCATAAGGCGGAGACTACTCCCCAAGCGTCTCTTCAGGTCCACCAGGAGCTGCAAAAGATTGGCCGATGGACAGGGGCCGGGATGTATATTCACTTCTTCAATGACTCCAACTGCTTACATGCAGATGATTTCAGAGTAAAACATTGTAACTGCATGCCCAGAATTTAGTAGGAATCTCTCACATTTGAAGAAAAAGATGAATGTTCAACTTACTGGGGGATGGCAGTGCAGGAACACCTGGTGACGTCAGGAACTAGCGACCCCTGAGCAGAGCTGTGACCCCCTGGCCCCGCTAACGGGGTCGCCCTTCTCCTGGGCCAGCTGTTCTTTATCTCTGATTCCATTCCCAGTGCCATTCGCTCCGACCATCCGCACTTCCATTTCCTCCTGAGAGCTTCTGTGTACGCGAGTCCTTAACCTGCTGCCTCTGGCTCTACTGGAATGTAGACTACTTCTCTGCGGGCTCACATGCGGAGTTCCTAATAAGAAAGTTCTGTCTGAGCTGTGACTGACCGAGAAGAAGAGGGAATTCTTGTGGGCAGAGCTCCCAAGTCAGATCTCTTCACAGGCAACTGGCTCCTTCCAGGCCTGATACCGAGATGGCTACCAATAGCTGTCAGCTGCGAACCCCGGCAGTTTTGACTAAGAGTGAAGGTTAACGGGTAGGTTAACGAGTGAAGGTTAATTTTCAATCATTGGGATAATTCACACTTTTGATATCATGGTTAAACATTTTATCTTGAGTAAACCAAATTTCCCCCCAAATAAAACGTAAGATGGGATGAAGAAGATATGGTAAATACTCGGTAACTCGTTCATAAAGTGAGCATCGGCACACCTTCTCCCCAGCGCGGTGACAGGCCCGTGACCAGAGTAGCACATAATACTTCACTGAGCCTCACAAAGAAGACAGCATACAGCTGAGTTATTCAGAGACAGAGAGTGAAAGTGTGTAAGTGGCTGTAGGGTAGATCTTGATATAAGCAAGCAAACAAAAACGTTCATTTTTATGGAAAAAATGGTATATGACAGATTAAAAAAGGACCCCTTTCCCATGAAGAAACAATGGGCAATGTCGGTGAGATATTTTTAAAATTCGGAGTGTGAGTAGGCTTACCAAATATAGATGAACAGTGTCATTCTTTGATGGTATAACGCATGCATTTGGCTAACAAAAAGAGAAAGCCAGCCCTAACCGGTTTGGCTCAGTGGACAGAGCGTTGGCCTGCAGACTGAAGGGTCCCAGGTTTGATTCTGGTCAAGAGCATGTACCTTGGTTGCGGGCACATCTCCAATGGGGGGGGCGGTGTGTGCAGGAGGAAGCATCTCTCTCATTGATGCTTCTAATTCTCTATCCCTCCCCTTCCTCTCTGTAAAAAAATAAAATATATTCTTTTAAAAAGAGATAAAGCCAAATAGAAACTATGTTTTGAATGAGTAAAATGGTGTGAGATAAAAATAAAAACTCCTGTCAAAAACATGGGTAAACCTATGGAAAATATAATGTGTGGTGGTAGAATAGATAATTTTCAATCCAATAAAATTTAAATTTTTTGAACTGAAACACAATACTGCACTAATTTCAAAGGTTTATTTAACATTCTTTTCCACGGCATTCCCTCATTTAAAAACACACACAATAGATTTTGTGAATACTTGTTACATTTGGAGGGATGCTAATGTTTCATGGAAGACTTTTAGAAAATTATTAACTGTTTACAGGCAGATTCTATGCTCTGCAATATTATACCAGCCTCTACTCTACATCATTATTAATTAGGCAGAAGTAATTAAATCAATGATCTAGCATCTACTCTGAAGTGGTATTATAACATCTGAAAATTAAATAACAAAACTCATTTTCTTTCAAATTCAGACTTTTTGCTCCTTGTAGTTACTTTGGAAAAATATTGCTTATTTACAAAATTGACACAAAAGCAAACTTTTAAAAATTATTTTAAAAACTAAGTGCTATTGTGACTATATTGCATGTGTTAATTAATCTCAATTATTATGAGTTAAGAACAAAAATAATTGCTGGAAGATACAAAATATATCAAAATTTTAGGTATTCAATAGGGAAAAATATCATATAACAGTTGATATTTCATTAACTTTTCCACATTCAGCTTAAAGAATGGTCATTCAGAACCTATACAAAATGTTTAATGAACTAGAGGCCCAGTGCATGAAATTTGTGCACTCAGGAGGGGGGTCCCTCAGCCCGGCCTGTGCCCTCTCGCAGTCCCAGAGCCCTTTGGGGATGTCCCATTGACGGCTTAGGCCCGTTCCCTGTGGGGAGCGAACCTAAGCCGTCAGTAGGACATCCTTAGTGCTGCCATTGCCATGGAGGTGGGAGAGGCTCCTGCCACTGCTGCTGCACTTGCCAGCTATGCGCCCGGCTTCTGGTGCACTCACTACCACAGGGCAGGTCCTGTGTTGAGCATCTTCCCCTGGTGGTCAGTGTGCATCATAGCAACGGGTCGTTCCGCTGTTCGGTCGATTTGCATATTAGCCTTTTATTATATAGGATAATTAACCAGTAATTATAAAAACTCAAGTTATAGTGTTTGTTAATCCCTATTTGTCAAAGCTTTCTTACTAGCCAGAAATTACTCCTTACATTTTGAAAATAACTTGCAATAATTTATAAAAAGTATTATCATATATGCATGTTTTAAATTTTTTTCCATGAGAATCGATGTATGCAAACACAATAGCATATATTTACAATGGGAAGGCATCTAGAATAGTCTCCATTTTGAACAACACAGCATTAAATGAATAAAAACTCAGAAATCCACATGAAAAGATTCATCCAATCTGATCGCCCAGGGTGAGCCCTGGGAAATTTTATTGGTAAAGGCTCCCAGGTGGTTCTGAAGTTCGTTCGCCTGAAGAAACCATCGTGTTAGACAAGTGCAGGCAGTACCTCCTCCAGAGGCTGCAGGGGCGCCCCTGTGTCCTTATTATGTCCAGCATTTGTTGTTCATGTTTGTCCATCTTGAAAGCCAACAGCACATCTTCAAACCTCTCTCTGCTGCCATCCTGACTGGCTGTCTTCATCATCTGCCTCTCTCTTAAAGAGACACCTGTGATTGCATTGAGGCTCAGCCAGGTAACCCCGGGTATTGTCCCATTCACCATTTGCACAGTGAAGCTTAGTCCCATGAGGCACCGTTTCCAGGTCCCTGCTCAGAAGGAGTCTCAGATGTGTCAGCGGCATGGACAGCACTCCTTGCTCAGAGCCTAGATCTGGTTCCGTAGGTCCCACTTCTGACTTCCTTGAGGGCCTGACACCAGTTCAGCTCTGTGCCTTCTGGGCTCAGCTCTGCGGATTTTCCCTCCAAACCTCTAAGTTCTGATCACCCTAACCTCTTCCCTTCCCCCAGCCCCACAGATGGGAGCTGCTTATTATAGTTATTACATCCAATGTCCTCAAAGTTCTCCTTTTGCCTTTTTAGTGCTCTACAATCTGGAGAAGCCATTTCCTTTATTATATGTTCATTGATAAAAAGAAAGTGTGTTATGTGTTGAGATATGAGTGACTTTTTAAATACTGAGTTGCTGCTTCCTCACCTGTAAGTGTAATTATAATATAAAGTACTAAATTTAGTCATAACACACACACACTTACTCATGCACAGATACAGAATGGTAATTAGAAGCAAAAGCTTTGGCATCAGACTGGATTTTGATTAAATGTTATAGTTCAAGAAAGTTGTTAAACATTTCGTTACATCAATTTCCTAACCTGCAAATTGCAGTCGATAAAAACAGTAAGCACTAAATAGCAAAACATATGCAATGTACCATTCACGGTGGTGAAGGGGAAATTTATAGACAGATGTGCATCTATACTACATTTACTACATTAGCAATACACAGGACAAATACACATTACCCTAAAAGATTTTTAAAATCAATAAAATTTAGCACATATTTATGATAAAACATCTCCTCAAACTAAGATTAAAAGAAACATCCTGATGGATAAAAGGTGTCTCCCAAACACCTTCAAGTCGTCCCATGTTGAATGAAGAATTATTGAAATTATTCCCCTTAAGGTTGTAAAGAAACAAAATAATGTCCACCACAAGCACCTTTATTAAATACAGCACTGAAATCTCTAGACCATGTGAAAAGACAAGGTAAAAAATATAAGTAATGAACACTTAAAAACTATATGGTTTATAAGGCCATACCAAAAGTAAACACTTTGAATTAATTCTGAGGGAATATGTGTGATACATTACACTGAAGAATGAGCAAAATGGATGAGTCTAACTAAAGAAGGCCCAATCAGTGGAAACATGTTGAAAGAGTCAATATCCTCAACATAGTGATTCATCCCAAATCGTAATTGATGTATGACTTAAATCCAATTCTAATCAAACTAGAGGCCCGATGCATGAAATTCGTGCAAGAGTAGGACTTCCTTCCCCCAGCTGCCAGCACCAGCTTCCCTCTGGCACCTGGGACCCGGGCTTTCCTCACAGCCCCAGCTTCATCCGGAAGGTCATCTGGAAGGACATCTAGTCTAATTAGCACATTACGCTTTTATTATTATAGACGTGCACAGTTATGTGTGTGCAGATGTGTGAATACTGAAAAGCTCTCTCAGAAATGCATGTGGAAATGCAAGGCAATTTCAAAGAACAAATCAGAAGGTTTAAATGATCAGTAATCAAGTCTGTCCGCTGAAGACCTGTGCACTGTGCTATACGCAGGTCTTCTGTTGCACCACAATAAATAGTAAAAACGAAGAAACAGAGATAGCAACACGCCTCTCTGCACGCATGACTCTGGGCGTGGACACTGAGGAGCTTGTTCAGGCTTCACGCGGATTCTCTCTCACAACGTGCTCACCCTTTGTAGCTTCCCGGGGGCAGGGGGAGGGTGCACACCTCACCCAGGCCACGCAGCCGGGTGGCGAACCTGGAGCTCACACCAGGTGATATGGCGCGAGTGGAATGAGCACCTGCTAGAACCCGCTTTACACAGATTCAGTGGGAGTTAACAAACACGCTAATGCACACGTAGCTAAGGTCATGAACATAATTTAAGAGCTGGGAGTCTAAAGCACATCCATTTCTCCCAGTCTCCCACTCATTTCATTTATTGGGGTCCCATTACTTCCCTCCTCACTCTTGAATAACAACAACAAAAATGTTCATTTACTGTTTCATAAGACAGGCTCAGTTGAGTCATTAAAATGCCCCGCCTCAGGTAGGAATCAGAACTCAAAGCCTGATTTCAGCCGAGGTCTCCTCCTTCCACCCAGTGCAGCCTGCGGCAGGCTGGCTGCTGTGCGCGCACTGGGAGGGGCTGGGGGGAGGGGCAAGGCCAACCGCCTCCTTCTGTCTCCCTCTGCTCCCCGTTTGGTGAAACTGACGTCAAGGTCTATGAGGACACTCAGACATGAGGGGGAATGGCGAGGCCCCCTGGAGAGCCTGCCCTCTGGGCTTGCAGTGGATGCCTGGCCCCTCTGGGTCTGGCCCGATGGGGGGCCCACTTCCTGCAATGAGTGGGGGTGACATACAGCCCAGAGGCCCAGTGGTGACTCTGGGGCCCAAGTGAGGGTGCCAACGTGCCCTATAGAACATCTCTACATATTTCATGTGATATCAAAAGCAAACTCTTCAACCTAAATTAAATGGACACATACTTTGAAAAATGCAAGCTCCCAGAACTCAATCAGGAATAATCAAACAACCTGAACAGGCCAATAACTACAGAAGAAATGGAAGCACTGATCAAAAATCTTCCAGCACACAAAAGGCCTGGTCCGGACGGCTTCTCAGGGGAGTTCTACCAAGCATTCAAAGAAGAGCACCTATCCTCCTCAGACTATTCCAAAACATCCAAGAGGAAGGCACACTTCCAAACTCTTTCTATGAAGCCAGCATTACCCTAACTTCAAAACCAGATAAAGACACTACAAAGAAAGAACTATAGGCCAATATCCTTAATGAACATAGATGCTAAAATCCTCAACAAAATTCTAGCAAATCGGTTCCAGCATTACATTAGAAAGATCATACACCACGACCAAGTGGGATTTATTCCAGTGATGCAAGGAAGGTTCAATATCCACAAATCAATAAATGTGATACATCGCATAAACAAATTGAGAGATAAAAATCATATTGTCATATCAATTAATGCAGAAAAAAGCATTTGACAAAATCCTTTCTTGATAAAAACTCTCACCAAAGTGGGAATAGGGGACTCATACCTCAACGTAATAAAAGCCTTATATGACAAACCTACAGCCAACATCATACTCAATGGGCAAAAACTAAACTCATTTCCCCTGAGAATGGGAACAAGACAGGGATGCCCACTTTAACCACTCCTATTCGATATAGTACTGGAAGTGCTAGACGTAACGATCGATAACTAAGGAGGTAAAAGACCTCTACTCCGGAAACTACAGGACATTGAAAAAAGAGATAGAGGAAGACATAAACAGATGGAAGAGCATACCATGTTCGTGGGTTGGTAGAATCAACATCATTAAAATGTCTATACTACCCAAAGCAATCTATAGATTCAATGCAATCCCCATTAAAATACCAACGGCATATTTCACAGACCTAGAACAAACTCTCCAAAAATTCATCTGGAATTAAAAAAAAAACTTGAATAGCAACAAAAATCCAGAGAAGGAAGACCAAAGTTGGAGGGATTACAATACCAGATATCAAAGGCCATTGTAATCAAAACAGCCTGGTAATGACATAAGAACAGGAATGTAGATCGATGGAACAGAACTGAGACTCCAGAAATTGACCCTCGTGATTATGGTCAATTAATACTTGACAAAGGAAGCAAGAGCAAACAATGGA
>NW_006289398.1:5359791-5364336 GCF_000327345.1 Myotis davidii
TTAATCACTACATAAATAAATAATAAAAATTTAAATATGAAAATAATTAAAAATGGGACTTCCATTTGTCCCAGTAATCCTACTTCAAGGAATGTATCCCATGAAAACAGAAACACCAATCAGAAAGATATATGCATCTCTATGTTCATAGCAGCACAATTTACAATAGCTAAGATTTGGAAACAGTCTAAGTGCCCATCAGTAGATGAGTGGATTAGAAAACTGTGGTACATCTACACAATGGAATACTACGCTGCAGTAAAAAAGAAGGAATTCTTACCATTTGCAACAGCATGGATGGAACTGGAGAGCATTTTGCTAAGCGAAATAAGCCAGTTAGAGAAAGATAAGTATCACATGATCTCACTCATTTGTGGGAAATAATTAACAACATAAACCGATGAACAAGAATAGATCCAGAGACAAATGGCAGGAGAAGTTGGGGGAGGGGTGGTTAGAGATCAACCAAAGGACTTGTAAGCATGCACATTAGCATGGCAAATGGACACAGACACTGGGGCGGTGGGGGCTTGCCCTCAGGGGTGGGAATGGCTGGGGTTGTCAATCAGGAAAAAGGAGACATATGTAAAACTTTAAACAATAAAAAAAAACAACAACAAATTGTTCAATGAAATACAGTCCATCATCTTCACTTGTCAAACCCAAAAAGCAAGCAATCAAAAAATGTGTCAAACTACCTTTTTATCTGATTCAGAAAAATGACTAAAAAGATTCTGATTTCATTATCCTTGTGCACATCTGGGTGGGCTCTGTTGGCCTGGCCATCCTTGGAACAGAGACAGAAATAAAGACACATAACTAGTTAATTACTACATCGTTCATAGACCCTGTTATATTTATTTAATTTTAATGCAAACATTTTGTTGTTTCATTAAATTGTTCACATATTGGCATTTTATTGTAGTAGTAACCTAAAGCTAGGGAGCAAACTTGTTTTTTAAAGAGCCAGATAGCATATATTTTAGACTGAAGTCTAATATAACTGCTCAACCTGTCTGTTACAACCCAAAAGGAGCCATCAACAATAAGTCAACCAAGGGGGAAGCTATGTTCCAATAAAACTTTATTTACCAAAAAACAGAGGGCCATACATAGTCTGCCAATCTCTGACGTAACAAATTTTAAAAAAGGGGAAATTTAACTGTATTCAAATTTTACAAAGTCCATGCACTGTTATTAAGAATGTAATTTATAAATGCATTTTATATCTGTCATGTTCTCTCTCCAGTGAGCTCTAGTAGTCTGTATCCATGCAGAAGCCAATGAAAAGGAGCTGAATTGCATTGCCTGCTAGACCTGAGCACATATGAATTTCAGAATAATATGCATTGTTTTACATTGTAAAATTCTTCAGACATCAGATGTATTATTTGCAAAAGCCATACTGGCTGGTAGGTACTGCTTGAACAATGCGTCAGAACACAAAAAGAAGCAGGAACATGGAAATGGTACTGCATTATGCGAGCTTCTATTAGATTTATGCTCACTGCAAGGAGTGGCTTGACAGGTTAATTAACTTGTCTTTTCTCCTCTCCAGCTCTCTGTGCTCCGGGCCTCCCTCCGCGCCCAAGCATTATCCCTTTCCGATGCTGGCAGCAGCCAAGCCCCAGCCTGCGTGAGCGGCGTGTGGATGTGGTTCCCTTTTCCTTCAAGGGGCCCTATCTGGATCCAGGGATGTGAAGAAACAGTGCCCTGGCCCTGAGCTGTTGTCCAGGAGAGGGGCAATTCTGAGTAGGGATGTACTGTGCGCTGACAGGGACGGGAACACAGCGACTCGGTGGTAGATGGAGAACTTATCGCTGGCTCCAAATGCTGACTGTTTGCCCTACACTAGTGTTTCCCAAACCCCCAAACTCCCTGTGCTTAGACAGTCACCTGGGGAGCTTGACGTTGGTGACATCAACATATGTACTTCAATGCTCAGACATAGCTTTATCACCGATCATCCTATATAATAAAAACCTAATATGCTAAGTGTCCGGTTGTCCATTCAGCCAATCAAAGCATAATATGCTAATAATATGCTAAGGTCACTCAACCACTCGCTATGATGTGCACTGACCACCAGGGGCAGATGCTCTGACTGGTAGGTTAGCTTGCTGCTGGTGTCTGGCCGATTGGGACTGAGCGCTTTATCACCGATCATCCTATATAATAAAAGCCTAATATGCTAAGTGTCCAGTTGTCCATTCAACCAATCAAAGCATAATATGCTAATAATATGCTAAGGTCACTCAACCACTCGCTATGATGTGCACTGACCACCAGGGGCAGATGCTCTGACTGGTAGGTTAGCTTGCTGCTGGTGTCTGGCCGATTGGGACTGAGCAAGAAGGGCCAGACACGCCCTGGAGCCCTCTTGCAGTCCCTCCCCAGCTGGCCAACTTCCCGTGTCCCTCCCTGGCCCTGATCATGCACTGGTGGTGTCCCTCGGCCTGGCCTGCACCCTGGCCTGGCCTGGCCAGAACCCCTCAGCAGATGTCGGAGAGCTGATTCCTGCTTGATCCACAGGCCAGACTACAGGACCCCACTGGTGCACGAATTCGTGCACCGAGCCTCGCGTTGCTCTATAACAGGCTCCCAGTGAGGGCTGGGATGTGTGCACAAGCGTGTCTTCTGGTAAAAATGTCACCAGGCAATTTCACTGTGAACAGAGTTTGGGAACCATTGAGAGAGAGAGAGAGAATGAGAATACAAAACTATGACCTTACCGTCCCTTAACCGAGATTATTGAGGGAACACAGATGCAGTGGTACCATGTGTGTTACTCAGGCCTCTTGGCACCTACCCTCCCACGTCAGTGCCGAGTGGTGTAATGGGTGCACTGACCAGTGGCCAAAGCCTGAGAAAGCTTTAAGGAGCTGGAATCCGCTGTTGGGAGACCAGAGGGCGTCGGCGGCTGCTGGGAACTCTGGGGGACCTATTAGTCCTTCTCTATTTGGGGGACACCAAGGACAATGCCCTTGGGTGGTCTGGCCACTCACAGCTCCGGCTGCCCTCCCCACGCAGGTCAGCCTTGATGTCTGACAGCTGAGCAGGCGCTGGCTGTGTGCCAGCCTGTAATTCTCTGATCATTTTCAATTTCATCCTGTAGCATCTTCTGAATGCTGGGCCCTCACTCGGGTCTACACTTCTGCAGAGTAGAGACTGTGCCTCGGTAGTCCAGTGTCCTTAACATGCAGCACGATGCCTGGCAGGCGCTCAGTAAAAGCAGAAACCACGTTTTCAATACATGCATACGCTCTCCAGGAGATCCAGCTGTGCTCCGAGCTGCTGAGGGACCCTCACCAAGAGGAACAAAGAGATCCTCGCTCCGGCTGCTGGGAGCTGGCCGTCGAATGGGGCCCCGGGAATAGCAGGTTGACTGCTCTACGGGGACATCTCTCCGTCTCTGGGGTTTCATCGCCATTGCCTGAGCACAGGGAGGAATTGAACCCATTTTTACATTAGAGTTCACCCCTTCCCTCTTCTCCCATGGGGAGATGGTCAGGTTGGCATGGGAACGCCAGGTCAGCGCTAGCAAACGGCATCTGTACCCGCGTTTCCTGTCCTGTCAGTGCAGGTGCGCCTCCTGCCCATAAAGGCCCCCGGCTGCGAGCAGCACACGGGCGACTGGGAAGTGGGGACGGAGCGTGGGCCTCTTTGTTGGGAGCACCAAGGCTTTGGTGAGACGGGCGCCCTCAGGCCCTCAGAGCCCCGGACACCTGACAGCTCGGCCCTGGTCACCTCGGTGGCCACGCAGCCGTGTTTGAGAACATCCACTTCTCTGCACTCGTTTCATTCTATCATCCATTCGGATTTCAAAGCCCCAAGGCCCCTTCTCGGGCACCCCGCACCCTCTCCACCTCCACCCACTCCCCACGCGGCCCCTGCGCTCCCCCCTGCCATCTGGAGCCACTTCCAGCCTCTCTGGGCTTAATTGATTCTTTTCAAATCGGTCTCTGCCCTGCATCCCTCCCTCCGTCCTCCCCAGCCCGGCCAGCCGCCCCCACCTCCCCTGGAGAGGCTCTCGGGGCCTCTGTGCCGCTGCTGTCCCCTTCAGAGCTGCTTCAAGCAGTCGCTGGCCTCGCTGGCGTTGTCCCGGCACACGCGTCCCTGCGTCCCTGCGTCCCTGTGTGCGGGGCCACACAGCCGCTCCCATTGCACAGTGTCCTCTACACTCAGCCCCAGGCTCCGAAGCAGAAGCCATTAAGCAAAATCACTGGCCAAGGAGCTAGGATACTGTGTGTGTGTGTGTGTGGGGGGGGTGGGGGGTGCGGAGGGACAAGTGCATGCCTGGCTCTCTAACCACCGAACACACCAGACAGGGCTTATTATTAGATTTTAAAACTCACTTTTCTATTACTAATACCATCTTGAAGTTTAAAAGTCTAATATGTAAGTGCACTTAAACTCATTCTTCAATGTCTAACTTGAAGCACACTAAGCTTCTGGAGAACACCATCATTACAGATATTTTAAGATAAATTCAAGATCATACCACAAGATTGACCAACCTCTCTCTCTCACGCACATACATACACA
>NW_006289398.1:5364752-5365248 GCF_000327345.1 Myotis davidii
TTCACACACACAGGCCGCGCTCTCACCTGCGGGCACCAGCGCTGTGTGTGACAGAAATGTCTCCGCCCCTTTCTGTTTGTTTGTTTTACTGGTAGGTTAGTTATAGGGTGACCAAAGCACTGCCATGGGCCCTCTTCTTGGCAAAGCAGAGGTTTCTGGGCCTCGGGGAGCCCCCACCTGCACACACTGAGCCCCCTGACCCCAACACCCCCACCTGCACACACTGAGCCCCTGACCCCAACACCCCCACCTGCAGCCCACAGGGTGCCCCCAGCTGCAAGACCCACAGCTAAGAGGTCCCCCTGGCTGTCCCCGAGGCTCCTGGAGAGAGAGCACCCGTCTTCCTTTGTCTGCTTCAGTCCAGGCAGGGACGGTGTGTGAATGCCAAGCAAAAGCAAGGCAGCTAAATCAGTAGACATGCCTCTCAGCTTCAGAGAAGTCAGCATGTGAGCCAGACGTTTAATGCCTTGGTTTTCATTCAAAATTTACGACAGAC
>NW_006289398.1:5368564-5370207 GCF_000327345.1 Myotis davidii
AATACTGAGTCAGCACCCGCCCCGTCCCAACAACAAACACAGATCTGTTCTTTGGAATTTTAATTTCAAATATCACATTGAGTTAGTAAAATATGAAAATGAAAGTTATTTAGGAGTTAAAACAATTCTTCAAAACGATCGTGTATAAAAGATCCACTAAACAAAATAATTCAGTGTTAGCATTAAAAGAATGCCATCATTGTGAGAGAGAGAACGTATGTTGGGGCCACATGGAAATGAGGGTGCTGCGATGCGACTCTAATTTAATACCCTTAATGGCCCCGCCTGGAAGATCCAAACGCTAACAGAGGGGGAAAGTCTGTTGTGTGTTTAGCGTGTTTCCCGCCTTCCAGAGGGAACAGTGGTCGCCGGAGACATCGGTGTGCACGTCGGGTGAGACCGGACTCGCTGCTGGTCCCTGGAGCTCCAGCCGCTCCCTGGAAACTCATGGAACCCACTTTCCGGGGCGATCTGACAAGAACACCCCTCCTGTGGCTGGGGCTGCGCATAGGTGGCCGGAGCTCTGTAACCAAAGCACCTGCCCTCGGCCTCCTGCTGGCAGCTCACACTCCAGGCAGAGCCACGTCTGAGCAAAATTACATCTGCAATAGATGGTGCCTGTCGCTCTCCAATAAAATAGAACAACTGCTTTGCAGGCTCACATCTTAGGTTATCTGTATGACTCTCTGATGACCGGAAGCGAGGTCCCTGAGAAACAGAGGCAGCTGCTTAGATGAGCCGACGTCGCTTTCACAAGGCTCGGTGTGAAGCACACGTTGGTGACCAGGGGTTTCCCAGACGCCCTCCCGGCCTCGGAGGCACCCCGTCCATCCAGAAAGGGACATCGTCACAGGTCACAGTACGAACATCGGAGCAGGTGACCCTGTTCAGAAAACCCACCTGGGAGCTCCTGGTTCTGAGCGGTGTCGCGTTCACCAGCTCATCAGGCAGAGCATTTGCCGCGGTGACACCTGTCAGCGCCGGCCGGGCGCACGTTCTGAGGGTGACAGGGCGGAGCTGCTTAGGACGCACGGGTTCATTCTGTTTCTGTTCTTTTTCTGTTCTGATCCGAGACGACCCCGCTCGCCCTGCATCCCTGGGGAGTGCACGGAGGACAGATGACTGACTTCATGCGGCTGCCCTTTCACACACACAGGCCGCGCTCTCACCTGTGGGCACCAGCGCTGTGTGTGTGTGACGGAAATGTCTCCGCCCCTTTCTGTTTGTTTGTTTTACTGGTAGGTTAGTTATAGGGTGACCAAAGCACTGCCATGGGCCCTCATCTTGGCAAAGCAGAGGTTTCTGGGGCTTGGGGAGCCCCCACCTGCACACACTGAGCCCCCTGACCCCAACACCCCCACCTGCACACACTGAGCCCCTGACCCCAACACCCCCACCTGCAGCCCACAGGGTGCCCCCAGCTGCAAGACCCACAGCTAAGAGGTCCCCCTGGCTGTCCCCGAGGCTCCTGGAGAGAGAGCACCCGTCTTCCTTTGTCTGCTTCAGTCCAGGCAGGGACGGTGTGTGAATGCCAAGCAAAAGCAAGGCAGCTAAATCAGTAGACATGCCTCTCAGCTTCAGAGAAGTCAGCATGTGAGCCAGACGTTTAATGCCTTGGTTTTCATTCAAAATTTACGACAGAC
>NW_006289398.1:5370644-5395403 GCF_000327345.1 Myotis davidii
GAGCCCCTGACCCCAACACCCCCACCTGCACAAACACTGACCCCTGACCCCTACACCCTCACCTGTAGCCCACTGAGCCCCTGACCCCAACACCCCCACCTGCAGCCCACAGGGTGCCCCCAGCTGCAAGACCCACAGCTAAGAGGTCCCTCTGGCTGTCTCCGAGGCTCCCTGAGAGCGAGCACCCTTCTTCCTTTGTCTGCTTCAGTCCAGGCAGGGACGGTGTGTGAATGCCAAGCAAAAGCAAGGCAGCTAAATCAGTAGACATGCCTCTTAGCTTCAGAGAAGTCAGCATGTGAGCCAGACGTTTAATGCCTTGGTTTTCATTCAAAATTTACGACAGACTCTCACACAGATAAATAATTGCCCTGGCAAGACCCTCGGGGACATGGCGCCATTATTTATAATTATTGTTCAAGTGCGCTGTTCAAACTGAAGGTCTACTTCTACCTGCCAACAACTGTTAAAGACTTTTACTTAATTAATCACACTCATGCTTGTGTGCTACAGAAATTCTATAACATATCTACAATATAAATAAAAACAGGGTTGTTGAAACAGCTAATAGAAAATGACCATAATTGATTTTGCAAAATTTTAATCAACTGAAATGATAAGTTTAAGCAGGAGAAATATTTTGAAGATCATGTTCATAACCTATTTAATTGTGAAAAAGAAAAGCTATCTTTCTAGTTATAAAATGGCCATTTTAGATTATTTCTTTCAATTCAATTTTAATATTATATCAAACATGTAAACTGTTAGAACCTCTAAAAGGACCATACAGATACATGATAAGAGCCATATAAAATGCATTATTTTACAGACATTATATCGCAAGTCCTGATCATTGTCATTCTGCATTTCATCTGTAGAGAGGTGTTGAGTATCTTCGTGGGCAACTACATCAAGCTCTGAGTAGTGCAGTGCACGAGTGGTCAGTTTTTTTAATGCTAAAATTACAGACAAATCTAAAACAAGATGAATATTCTACCCTGGTTCCCTAAGAATAGTGTAATGAATTCTAAAAATTTTAAAAATGGTAACTAACAATGTAAACAGTAAAGGTTAATCGGCTATTTATTGATGTGGTTTGATACATTTCCAAATCTGGACAAGTTAGGGTCACACCCAGGGAACTGTTTAACTTAGTGGCAATGAGATTTCTTAGTCAATGATAAGTCACCACAATAGAATCCTATTTGAGAATAAAAGGAATGAAGTATTCATGTTTCAACAAGGATGGGCATCAAAACATCACGTTAGAAAAGAAGCCGGTCACAGAAGACCAGGTAGAGTGTGATTTCATTTCTATAAAATTGCTGGAACAGACAAATCCACAGAGGTAGGCCACACACTAGTGGCTGTCAGGGACTGAGGAAGAGTGGATAGGGAGTGACTGCTAATGAAAATACGTACATTTTAGACCATTCCTTAAATGTATGGCATTGTTAACATTACTATAGCTAAAAAGAAAATGAGAACTATTGCTTCAAGTAAACCATATTTTGGAGATCTAAGAACTAAAAGCCAGAATTCTTAAATGGCAACAATACTGAAGAATGTTAAAAGTAATACAACATATTTTCTCTTTATTACATTCTCAAAATTTTTCTATAAAAAACTCTTTAAAATTCAGATAAAGAAGAGTCTGTTAAAATATTTCTCTTAAAGGAATAAAAATGTTAATGTGCTCTGAAAAGATTTGAGAGGAAATAAGAAAAGAATGAAAAGGAAATTCTAAGTTGAATTTATAACATCAGCGGCTGGGAGAAATAATGCGAAGTGAGGATTTTCAGAGGTTATTGTAACAAATAGCATTTTCCAATTCTTTTTCAGTTGGCTAGCTGGGCCAATGATTCTTTATCTACTGTAAGCATAAACATTAAAAATACTAACATTTATGAAACAATAGTTATAAAACGCTAATTTTTTCCAAAGAATCGCTACCTGAGCAGCCTTTATAGTCCTCCTTTCTTCCTAGCTAATGGATCAACTTTATTGCCTGTGCATGGAGTAAGAAAATGTCCTAAATGATCGCTTTTAGGGTACCCCAGACACTCAGGAACCAAAATGTTAGTTTGTTGGTTCATAACACGCTCTGACGTTGAGCTCCTTTTCATAGAGTGGCCCATGACTGCATTTAATGTCACTGAAAACCAATACACGAGATGGCATAGATCTCTTTTTCACCAAAAAGTTAGCAAAGGTAGTCCCTCATTAGTATTCCAAAGTGTAGTAAACATTCATGATTCTCAGGGTGTAGAATAAATACGAAATATGCATCGGCAACTTAGCCAAGTCTTAAAATATAGTGTAATGTACCTCGTAAAATCAGCCACAGCCTCAAAGAAATTTAATGCACTTCCCCTCTTCTCTTTAGTCTGTCTCAGTATTGCTTTACAAGAATCAACTACTAACTCAACAATAAACATAATATATACTGACCACTGACCAAAGTGCAATCCAAAGTAGTGCATGCTAAGAGCTAGGAATTCAAATATAGCAGATAAATGCTGTCCATAACCATTCCTAAATCCCACTGTAATTTTTATCGTGTGAATGACTGAATTCCAGGAATTTCAGGGTGTTGACTTGGCAATATGGCTCATGTAGGCTTTGCTGAACCAAGCCCTCCACAGGGAGGGATTAAGCTGACCTCTCCCATCTCCATCTCCATCTCCATCTCCCAGGTGCCTGACACAGATACTGTCTGTCCATCCAACTCCCTGAAAACCTCGGTTTGGTTCATGTGATCAGCTCTGGGAACACGTCCCCAAGGCATATTCAATGGTGACACTTTGTATTTGTCATTGTGGGAATGCAGCACTTAATTTGCTTCTTTGAAAAGTACAACCTCTACACAGAGTTTCAGGTATAATGCAATATTTTATTTTAGTAAAGCTGCTTCATCTCCAACATGCTAACGATAGCTTGGTAAAAATCGACCTCTTCATGTTTTTCTGAGTATTTTTTTCCTTCTGTATATATTTACTTCAGATGCTCGGTTTAATTATAATTCTTGAGGTTATAAGTGAAGGGTGTTTTCTGGTAATGAAGAATTTTCAGAAAGAATTACTAACCTGTACTTCGATTTAAAATAAGTAACAAAGGCCAAGTATTACAGAATAATTCGCGCAGGGGGACAGTTTGAAAACAGAGAAATGACAAAGGCTATTTCTTTGGACACACATTTGGGGTAGTCTTTTATCCTCAATGTAGCAAAGTAATAGAAAATTACAAAAAGATACTCATATTTACCTTTCAACTATGGGTCCTTTGATCTCTGGAGTGCGTATTAAATTTTCTAGTTTAAACCAGTCTAAATAACTTCTTATGGGAAATGGCAATGGCCATAGCTGATGAATATTTCTTCTGAAAACTGATTATAATTCAAAATGTGCTGTTCCATTCAAAGCAAGTGCGTCCACTTACAAATATGTATTTAATTGCATTTTCAATTTAATCAACTCGAAGCTTTGAATTTAGTTCCCCTGGAAGAAGGAGATTAAGACTAAGTAGAGAGAGGAGGTTCCCGTCCTGCTTTGCTGCTACATTTAAGATTTCACCTGAGGGGCCACCCTCCGTCCACGGAACAATGCTTTCCACATGGTGATTAAATCCCACGGACAACAAAATAATAGGCCAGTAGGTTTCGCTCAGGACTCTGTGCAGCTCATTAAGTCTTGGGGTTTTCTTATGGGAAGCCAGGCATGTGTATTTTTCTCACAATAGGGCCATAGGTACACTGAGTTTGATAAAAGAACGACCACCTATATCAAGTTGTAATTATCACTTAAAAACATATTTTTATAAACAAAAGGGCCAAAAATGTTGTCTCAATGCTGAAAAGTCACCATGGAAAAGTCCAGACATACAAAAATAAACACACACACACACACACACACACACACACACACACACCCCAAATACAGAGGGGCAATGGATTTGTAGAAAGAAACTTTGTGATTTAGCTATAAAAAACAAACGTAAACTCAACAAGGTGTTCACAGAACTATTTTTTTAGATCGCATACTATAAGATGATGTTCCATTTTGCAAAGCCATTGTTTGACATCTAAAACGAATTACATAAACTTTCATCAGTTCTTTTTTTTTTTTTGCTTTTAACTTTTTTAGTGTTAAATCTGACAAACAGAAAAGTTGAAGCTCCCAGAATTTTCACACAATAAGCCCCCTTCTAACCACCACTCGGGTCAGATAGGAATGCTGCCGGCGTCCCAGAAGCCCTCACGCCTCTTCCCCTACCAACCTCTGCCTCCTCCCACAAAGGGAACCACTGCCCCCACGTCTATACTTCCTTTTATGGTTTTGCCATGTAAGTGTCCATCCACACGCCATAGTTTTGCATGTTTTTCTTTTAACCTTAGGGACTTAAACAGTTCATGTTCTTTGTGCCTGGCTGCTTTTCCTTAACAGTACTATTGTGCTATTTATACATGTTATTTACGTCCGTCATTGCACACAGTGATGATTCATTCATTTATTATTGTTTTATTGAATTGTGTTATAACCTGCTTATCCAACTGAGGGTAAATAAAACTTGAGCTAACTCCAGTTTGGGATACAGTGAAGAAATTACTATAAATATTCTTGCCCTCATCTGTCCCCTCACACACGCTTCATCACTTCCTTTAATTATCAACTTCTGTGAGCTACCCCTTGGCGTGGAGGGGTGTAGGAAATATCTTTGCTTTTGTTAATCAATAGATGCCACATCAGAACTGATCAAAATAATGGCTTACTGTTTCAATACAACGTCGTTTATTTATTATTTTGATGCCACTAGGAAAAAGGCAGGCAGCTCACGTAGAAAATAATTTACCAGCTACGCATCCTAGCACCGAGTTCATCAATGGCAAAATCAATGACGTTCTAATGAAAGCACTTCATACAGGCCAGGTAAAAAGTCCGGCCGCCAGGGAGATAAAGGGTCACAAACTATCAATGAAGAGCAAACAATCAATGGATTGTTAGTGGGAAAACAAACTTTCCTCTCTGCCTTCCACTATGCAAACAGCAGGCATGGCAAAGCCTACAAAAGTACAATCGCACTGATAATGCCAGAACAACAGTGTTGATTATTCAGCGTGCCCGTGTAGAGAGCTTCAAAGTTTGCCGATTACCTATAATCGCTTCCATTCAAAATGAAATGTTGACTTCCTTTGATTTGTGTTTAATCCTTATCTGGAAAGTGTATAACTTTCAAACAGCATAATCACACGCACTTCAAACACTCATTAAATTCTTTCTGTTACAATTGGATGAAATAACTACACTATCAACAGCTATTTCAAAGTTAGCACAACAAGCTTGGGTGACAGATAGAGATTAGTCATTGTGAGCCTGTGGTAGGCCGCGCAGATTAAATTCAGTTCATCAGTTCAGAAACGCAGCGGTCAAATACGGAAGAAAAGAGCCCGGGAACAGGGCGTACTCGTGCTTTCACACACGGTATTTAACCAGATCGGTGTCTTTTCTCTTTTCATTCGGCGAGTCAATGAATCCAACAAGCTATTCAGAAAACTAAATGTGAAGAGAGCTGAGAAGTTAGCATTATAAAGTTCTAAAATGATAAATCTCTAGAAGGAAGCGTTTTCATAGGCCTCTCATACCGAAGGCGGAGTGACAGGCCTTCGAGTGGCACATCTGGCCTTCTGCTTGGATCATCACGGCTGAGGTTGGAATCCACCCTTTAATTCTAGTTTTTCCTCCCCACTCCCATCTATTCGGAGCTTAATCCTCACCCTTCACTCCATCATTGCTATTTGTAATCAGAGCAACAGATTGTGAAGTCATTAGTGCCCTAGACATACCTGGGACCCGTGGAAGAGTACAGCACGCTTTCCGTCATATAACATGTATGGCAACGGTTCAACTTGGTCACGATCTTGTAAACTATAGGTAAACTACATTAAAAATTGTTTTGAAATACAGTGTTATGTTTCTACAGCATTTGGATGTCTTACTTTCTATATTCCTTATATCAGGGCCGAAGAAAATATTAACAGATTCATATCCTAACAATGTCTTTGCACTTTAACATGAGGGGGCAATGGCTTCCTGATGTCTCATTTAATAAAGGAGATTTGACTACCTAGATTTGCACCTATTCTTTTTTGACATTGGTTAATTACATTATTTAATTTTTAGGTGTACAAGATTACAATTTGAAATCTTCATACCTACATTCTTTACCTTGTTTTATTTTATTTTATTTTATTTTGTGTTGCTATGGCTCTCTATATGTTATTTCTCTTTCTCTTTTTTAAAAAATATATTTTATTGATTTTTTTTACAGAGAGGAAGGGAGAGGGATAGAGAGTCAGAAACATCGATGAGAGAGAAGCATCGATCAGCTGCCTCCTGCACACCCCACACTGGGGCTAATTTTCCGAAAGAAGACATAAGGAAGACCAATAGACATATGAAAAAATGCTCAAAGTCACTAATCATCCGAGAGATGCAAATTAAAACGACAATGAGGTACCATCTCACACCTGTCAGAATGGCTATCATCAACAATTGCCAAGTGCTGGCGAGGATGCGGAGAAAAGGAACCCTTGTGCACTGCTGGTGGGAATGCAGACTGGTGCAGCCACTGTGGAGAACAGTATAGAGTTTCCCCCAAAAAATGGAACATCCATTTGACCCAGTGACCCACTTCGAGGCCTATACCCCAATAAAACAGAAAAGACATATGCACCCCTGTGGTCATAGCAGCACCATTTACCATAGCTGAAATGTGGGAGCAGCCTCAGTGCCCATCAGCGATGAGTGGATTAGATTTGCACTATTTACCAGGGTTCGGAGTAAGGAATATAAGACATTTTTAGATACAACTGAAAGTTTTCTCTTAGAGAAATATTTTCAGTTTTGTTTAAAAGGGAAGATTGTTGACAACATGTTTTGGCTTCATTTACAGAGGACAAAGCAAATATTTTCAATAAATTCATGGCAGGCTACAGTTGGCAGACTTGGGTAATTCAAACGCTGAAAGAATGGGCAGATGCCATTGTAAAGTCATTATCAATAACACTGTTTGGAAACTATAGTGGAAGAACTGAGATAGAATTCTCTCAATATTAAGTAAATTCTGTAAGTTGCTGTAGTTATATAACACTAAGCTCTGGAAGAATGAGTGAGTGGCATTCTAACAGAAGAATTCATCAGCATTAAGTCCTGCCAAATCTCATTCTCTTTGTATTTACAGTAACTTCACTAATCTTGAATATCTAAGGAATGCTCTAAAATGTTTGTACTTTCATATCAGCAGGGCAAATGATCAAAGATAGGCAAGTTCGGAGATATTGCAAGTTTAGCTCCAGACCACTTCAACGAATGAGAAAATTGGCATGAGTGGGCATTGTACAAGATATGTAAGAGGCTAGTTGATCATAATTTCAATATGTATGAACTGTGTAAATATTTACTGAAAATGAACCAAATCCCTCACAACGAACAAAAATAGACATGCAACCTGACTTAAAAGTAGTTTATGTAAAAGATGGGTGTTTACTTAGATACAAGTTTGATGTAAATTAATAGAGTAAAGCATCTACTAAAATCAAAGGCAAGGGAAATGAAAGCAAAAATAAATGCACTCCAAAAGAAACCTACAAAACAAGAAGACAGCCAACCACATGTGAGAAGATATTTGACAACAATATCTTCTCTAAGGAGTTAGCATCCAAAATTATAAAGATCTCAAACAACTCAGCAACAACAACAAAACCCAATTAAAAATGGTCTGAGGACTTGTATAGCCTCAAGAAGACATACAAATGGCCAACACGCTGATGAAAAGTTGCCCGACTTCACAGTTATTAGGAGAAATGCAAATCAAAACTACAATGCAATACCACCTCACACCTGTCAGAATGGCTATTATCAACAAGACAAGCACTGACAAGTGTTCAAGAGGTTGTGGGCAGAGAAAAAGGAGCCCTCATTCACTGCTGGTGCGATGTAGACCAGTACAGCCACTATGGGAAACAATATGGAGGTTCCTCAAAAAATTAATAATAGTTACCAGAGGATCCAGTAATCCCCGTTCTGGGTAACACCCCCAAACCTGGAAACAATAATTTGTAAATACAGTTAGAGGCACTGGAACAACCTGTTACATGAGAACAGGCTCTGATAGTGCCCTGGGGTTCAGAGGGAGGAGGACCCTCACTCACCCCCTGGGCGTGTCTGGATTCCTCAGTTACCGCCGACAGGACCACTGTCCTGCTTGACAGCAATCCGGACTGTGCCGTCTTCTGTGTAAGTTTCTTGTTGATCCTGCTTAGTGCCTTCCCACATGCTTTTCTGTTGTTGTTTTCTGACTTTTAAAATTTTGGTTGGATCCAGTGTGGTCAGACACCTCACCATTCTAATAAATCCTGTGTCTAGGCAATCATTCAGTGGATTTATTTTTAACATTCTGGATGGTTTTCCACCTTCACAACATAAAGTTTGAGTTTCTTCGTTTGACGTTTGAGACATTTAAGAACAATTATGACTTTATTTTTGTGTAAACACTGGTCATGCTTAATAGTGTTTGTTTTAAACCGATCTGTGTTGAACTACTATCTAGTTCAACAGCACTGAATGGATCACTGCTACCCGCAAAAAAATACACTATGTTTTACTGGAAGGAAGGTTTACCCTTTACCCTGAGAGATTTTTAATGAAGTGCACAGTATCATTGTCTTTCCATGTGGATATTTTTTTTTAAAATATCCTTTAACGCAGGGACTTATCTAACACTCATTAGCATCTTCTAAAGTCCGTACCGCGGAACCATAGAGTGTATTCTTTGTAGATGTTGTTGACCGAAATTCAGATGTGATAAGGCTGTGAAAACAGCAGGGTTATGCAACAACCCCCGTCTAGGTATAGGCTGGGAGAGGCAGCACACGCCATTTTCCGTGCCTGACCTTTTGGAAAATAAGTCATCTGGGCTTTAGGAACAAAACCAAAGATGAGCAGGGATCACTTCAAATGTGCTTTTACGACTGCAGCTTTGAAAACATTGTGAGTCTAAATAGTAAAAATCCACCGAATATCTAACACTGCGTGTTAGAAAATATTATCGCATGGATCAATCCCATTAAATGCCTGACAGTCATTAGAATGAAGTTGGTCTGGATTTGATGCCTTGGCAAATATTTAAATAAGGGTAACAAAATCTGGGTAGATTATGATGCCAATTTTAAAATTATAAATTAATGTAATTTTATTGTATTGCATATAAAAATTTGGAAGCCCACAAAGCAAAATGCTAATAATAGCGTTTACCTGCGGTGCTGAAATGGTGCGGTTTTTCCTCTTTTTGTATCTGTGTTTTCAAACGCTGCTTTCAGAAGGTGGAATAATGCGCATTACTGTAACACAGGTGCCGCAGCCATTGTGACACAATAACACCAGCAACAATGCTCATGGAGGGTCCACGTCAGGACGCTGTGACTCTAACCTCACTGTGAACTCCGTCCAAGTGTCCCTGGGAAAGTCGCACAGCCCCCAGGGCCTCCGCTCCCCTCTGCCCAGCGAGGCGAGTGCCAAGCGAAAGGGAATAGGCAGCGGTAGCGCCTGGCACGCATGAAGCACCACACACGTTTGTAAAAAATAACGAAGCATACGCAGATCCATAAGCACCAGTTCCATGTGGCTCACATCTGTGGTCTCTACTAAACTCTCCCCGTGAGCTCTGTCCTGTGTGAGCTCTAAACAGATGCTTTCTGACCGAAGCTTGAGGACGCCCGAGTGCACTTGTATCTTCACACACAGAGGCGCGCTGAATCAAGGGCACGCTTTGATCTGCGCATTGTATTTTACATAAAAATGTAGCTGGGTATTGCCAGGTCCTCTGAGGCCAAGTCTATTTTTATATATAGGATGTCCTCCCAAACTGTCCACACACACTTTGAATAATGGTAACAGCCGTGTTTATTAAAACACATTTCATTTTCAGAATTGAGCTCTCAGTCGTTAAAGTGTGTGTATAGTTTTGGGGGGACACCTGTATTTCAACTGGTAGACAAGTCCATGAACGCCTTTAACATACATTTTAAAATTAAGGAAAGACCCGATCAAAGAGTATCATATCACTGAATCAGTAAAAAGCTGGATTTCAAATGCTGGTTGATCACCGAAGAACTTAATACTTAAAACTAGTAGGGTCGGTAATCACTCTATATACACGTATAGCTAAAAACACTGTTTTAAAGAGGACATATTTTCTTTTGGCCTTAAGTTATATTTATTAAGTATTCTGTACCTGAGTTAATTCAACGTCTTTGGAAAGTGTGTCCCATTCTTATATGACTTTAGATCAATTCTCCAATTTATCATGTTATATTAGAGTCTCTACTTCCATAACAAACCCAGCCCTCTATCTTTCATTTTTCATCTGGTTCAGACAGTGCTTACAAGCAATATATTTTTTAATCCTCTTGGTATTATAAGACATTTTTTAAAAAGTTGCTACCCAATTAACTTTCTTTTTAGAAATAGCAATATTAATGGAAATTAAAGGCTTGCCTGTTTTTGTCTTATTTGTGTACTCCAAGTAAAAATATTAATCCTATCCAACAAATAAAAAACATTTACATTTGAAATGAATTTATTAAATATGTATACAATTTACATTTTTCATTTTCAAACGTCTAACTGTATTCTTTTACCATTTAAGTAGGAATAAATATTGTAATATTTTTAATACATATTTTTATTGATTTCAGAGAGGAAGAGAGGAGAGACAGAAACATCAATGATAGGAGAGAATCACGAATCGGCTGCATCCTGCACACCCCACACTGAGGATTGAGCCCACAACACGGGCATGTGCCCTGACTGGGAATCAAACTGTGACCTCCTGGTTCATAGGTCGATGCTCAACCACTGAGCCATGCCGGCCAGGCAAATATTGTCATATTTTAATAAAATAGTAAATAAGTAAAAAATAAACATTTAGGAAATTTTTTAAATGTGTATAACATTTATCACTAGCCCAGGAAATAATAAGTCATAGAAAAAGTGTTTAAAATATTGTTGATTGAAAAAACTTCAAGTTGAAATCGTACATCTTTGGAATGATGATATGAATCAATGAGAAAATCATATTGTTTTTAGAATTTGATGGTAATGTATATATTTTTAATGTAAGTATGTCTAAATTGAAATCAGGATAAGGGTAAGAGTATTATAAGAATCTAAATTTAAATCAGAACATGTTTTTAGGATATTACAAGTGTATATTTTTCTGATTATAATATTTTTTTGTATTTTTAAAGAAAAATGCAATACTTCATTTTAATCAGAAAACCAAGTTTGGTAAATATGTGCCGACTTCCCTGTGTTTGAGCTACTCCAGCGCAGTGACTGCCAACAGCGTGATGAAGAGACGTACTCTGCACGTGGTGTTGAATGGTTCTGCAGCATCCACTTATCCACTTAGGAGTTTACTTTTAACATTACTTAACAGAGGTATATGAACTAATAGCTCTTTATCATTTCAATAGATACTGTACCGAAACCCGTCATATTCAAACATCCCTATTAGAAATAGTTGCTGATAAATGTTTTATAGATGATGTAAAATTGTACATCAATGAAGCTGAGATACCTGAGGTATTGATTTGATGCCCCTCGCTGAAATTACCAAGCTAAATATAATGTCAGCACAGAGATCAAACTGGAATGAAATCAATTAGTCTTTGCCCTTATGCTTTCAATTCCACGGGATGTGTTGAATCTAGTATGTATTTTTCCCCTGGTCACCACCAGTAATTCAGCGGTGTCAGGAAATGAAAATATAAGTCATGACAGGTGTACCATGTCTTTTATAAGGCTTTTCGTTATGTCTATTTATTATTTACTTCCTTCATCGCAACATATTGACAAGACACTAAAGCAATGGTGGCTAATCCATATCATACCGTACGTTTATATTTTAATGAAAAACATTAGGAAGGAAGGCAGGTGAGTAAGCAACCGGTGTTTCTGTTCCCCAGAATCTCTCTGGGAGAGTTCTATATCCGTGTTTAGTGGTCACTCCTTTGGCAGTCACAGTGGTTTTCTCGGATTCATTTAAGTTAATCTTTAATATAAGTTTTTTGGGTTTCTAGAATTCTTAAAAATAAATAAACAGGGAGTGATGGACAGGAGTAAGGGGGTATTTGGGACTTGATACTCCACCTATTTCAAGGTTCTCTGTTATAAGCTTTTCATTACATCAGCGTATACACTAGACCAGCTGTGGGCAAACTATGGCCCGCGGGCCGGATCCGGCCCATTTGAAATGAATAAAACTAAAAAAAAAAAGACCATACCCTTTTATGTAATGATGTTTACTTTGAATTTATATTAGTTCACACAAACACTCTATCCATGCTTTTGTTCCGGCCCTCCGGTCCAGTTTAAGAACCCATTGTGGCCCTCGAGTCAAAAAGTTTGCCCACCCCTGCACTAGACTAATACAGGGCCATTAGCATCAAAAATTCATATTTTTTTTCATGGCATTATTAAGAGAGGAAAGACTTAAGTAATTATATAGGCCTAGAGTGGCAAAATTATTTTAAATATATGCAAACTTTGGAAGCGTGATTCTTATGAAGACTTATGTAGATTAATGCAGGGTTGTGCTATTGGTAGTAGTTTCAATTATAATGAACCAAAATATTGAAATAACTTGGAGAAAACTTTTAGAAACTACAGTATCAATACTAGAAATGGAAATATTTTTCTGACTAAATTGTGATTAACATAAAGTTAGCATTATTTATTTTAAATCAAAACTATTTTTGCCTTCTGAATTTAAAGAGGTTATTTTTATAGTGTTTTTATTGATTTTAGAGAGGAAGGGAGAGGGAGAAGATAGAAACATCAATGATGAGAGAGAATCATTGATCAGCTGCTTCCTGCACGCCCCCTACTGGGGAGCAAGCCTACAACCTGGGCATGTGTCCTGACTTGGAATTGAACCCTGACCTCAGTGACTCAACCACTGAGCCACACCAGCTGGCCTTGCCTCCCGAATTTAATTGACAGGTACAGTCTATGTTTTTTTGTTGTTTTTTTTATCAGAAAGAGAAATACCATGTAAGCCGATACCTTTTGTATTCTTAGCTAATGAGATCATTAAAAACAAAAATTATCCACTATTTAATTATTTATTCTTATATTATACTGATCAAAGTAAGATGACCAGGTATGGAAGTACAAGACAATCCATGTGTCATGTAACCGCCTTGTTAATGGTATATGCCATACAAAACCACTCAGATCTGAAAAAAATGGAAAATTCAAAAAAAGTAAATTTTGTAAGCTGGTCCCCTTTCACATCCCTCCACATTCTTAGCAGTTCTGTCTTACACTTACAATAGTTTTGTGGAAACATTTTCTTTCATGAATAGTACAGTTCTCCCTTTCATGTTAACTTATACTTTAAATGCCACAAATATTCCCCAAGGAGGCCTTACATGATGTATTCTTTGCTAATCCCATTGAAAGACTTCTAACTAGGGTTTTATTTACTTTTAATGATTATTTTTTGGTTGTAAAGAATGAAGAGAATGCATTTTTGTATAGATAAGACAGCAGTGTTGCTGCTCTATTTAAAGCACCCTGCGTGGGTACCACGGCTGTGGCCACGCTCTGTGCACTGCCCACGTGGTTCCTGAAAGGCGGCAGCATCCCTAGGGACTGCTCTCGGTATGTTTGTGGGAGCCTCGGTTAGCTCGCAATTCACGTGGCTCTGCTCCCTATTCTGCAGCAATCTGTCAGGCACTCGATGCAAATATGTTGAATAAGCTCATTTGCAAGACAACTTTGTCTCCTCTTTGGAAAATGTCTCTAGTAATGTATGCATATGCAAGCAACTTTAGTGTAAAGGTATAAATAAAATATCCAATCTTCTTGATGGTGTAAGACTGAGCAATTTCATAATGAATTCAACCAATATCAATGACCAACTTCAATATTTTAGATAAAAATATTCATATGCAATTTTTCTTAACCACTGGGTTCTATTTTAAGTTGGTGGGGTTTTCTTAATATATATATTTGATATTCTACTAGAGGCCCGATGCACAAAATTCGTGCAAGGGGCTCAGCCCTCACAGCTCAGCTGGCTCATGGCCCCGGCCCCACGGCCCAGCAGCCCCACCCACTGGTCCTTCTGGAAGGTCGTTCTGCTGTCCAGTCTAATTAGCATATTAGCTCTTTACTAGTAATATATAGGATTTGATCTTGTGACTATCAAAAAGTAGTATTTGCAAATATAGTTAGATTATTAACTGTTTTTAATGTATTAAAAAACAAAATTAAATACTTCTTTTGAAATTATTTCTCTCTATATATCTCTTCTCCCTTTAAGAAATCTTCTAAAAATATGGCATTATTTTATTCCCTAAATTCACTAATTCTTTTAACATACACCTGTGTATTTCACAACATGTAAAAATGTTAGGTAAGGTGGAAATGACATGCAAGTACTTTTTTAAAATTTAAATTTATCAAGTTGTTAATTGATTACTCTGACTTTGATATGTAATTGACCAAATTCCACATAGGTAAGAAGAATGAACACTGTATTTAACGGAAGGCAGAGCATGGAAGAGCCTGTTAAAATCATTGACTTCCTGCCCTAGCTGATTTGACTCAGTGGATAGAGCATCAGCCTGCAGGATGAGGGGTCCTGGGCTCCATTCCCATCAAGGGCATGTGCCAGGGTTGCAGGCTGGATCTGATCCCGGCAGCACTAAGGATGTCCAACTGATGACTCCTAGACTGCTAAAGGCCGCAAGCCAGGCTGAACCTCCGGTGAACCAGCGGTGGTTCAGAGCTGGCAGAGGGACTGCCCCCCTCCAGTGCATGAATTTCACGCACCAGGCCTCTAGTAAGAAACTAAAAACCCAAGTGACGATGAGATAGTCCTATTTGGAGACTCGAGAGATGCCTCCCTCTGAGCTTCATTTTCCCTCCAGTGTTTGCAGCTCACATGTTCCTATCACAATGCTGGGTCCCAAGTTATTTTTTGCCACCTGATAATTTAATTTTCCCTCTATGAGGCAATTCAAATATAATTCGGGTGCTCCTAGTGTGGCATCTCTATTGAAAGAGGAAAACACTGGTAAATAGTAAACCATGTTAGTGTGAAAAGGCCCCAGTTAGGAAAGGCAAGGTCAAACAGTCATTTAGAAAACTTGCCTAGGATTGAATGAAGACTAAGAGTGGTGGTTCAGAGCTGGCAGTCAGGCGATCCCTCTCTAACATGTCTCTGACAGCGGTCGCCAACCGGTGGACCGCGGGCCACGGGTGGTCCAAGAGTGCCGAAAGGTTGGTGGCCACTGCTCTAGAAGGCAAAGTTTCAGCTGAGCTAAATATTCCATAGAAACAGGAGGACGTGAAAAGCCACGCTGTCCGGGGTCTGTGGACTAGATCAGCAACTTGGTCTTTATCAGGGTGCCAACTCCAATCAGAACACATGGAGGCCAATGAGTCTTATAAGAATACCCAGGTTTCTTTACGTTGCATAACTTAGTGTTCAAGATGATTTTAAGGCCAGCACTGGTTTGGCTCAGTGGATAGAGCGTCAGCTTGTGGACTCAAGGGTCCCGGGTTTGATTCTGGTCAAGGGCAGGTACCTTGGTTGCGGGCACATCCCCAGTAGGGGGTCTGCAGGAGGCTGCTGATCGATGTTTCTCTCTCATCGATGTTTCTAACTCTCTATTCCTCTCCCTTCCTCTGTAAGAAATCAATAAAATATATTTTTCAAAAAAGATGATTTTAAGATGTGAATTTTGTAAGTAGCTTGTTTTCTATAAAAGTGATGTTGGCTTCTGTTATGCAAGAAGACGGCAGAAGCCATGGTGATGAACCAAGGCTGTGACACGTTCCTGAGCTAATGCATCTCGAAAGCGAGGGCGAATCAGTGAGATCCAGCCCATCCGTGAACCGTAGTTCAAGGGGAATGCTCAGGCTCGCCCCACGAAGTATTTCCCAAGAAATAGAATGTTATATGTAGATGTGTACTTGGCCATAAAATGCATAAGAAGGCCCTAACCGGTTTGGCTCAGTGGATAGAGCATCGGCCTGTGGATTGAAGGGTCCCGGGTTCAGTTCTAGTCAAGGGCATGTACCTTGGTTGTGGGCACATCCCCAGTGGGGGGCATACGGGAGGCGGCTGATCGACCTTTCTCTCTCATCGATGTTTCTAACTCTCTATCCCTCTCCCTTCCTCTGTAAAAAATCAGTGAAATATGTTTTTTTAAAAAATGCATAAGAAGGCAGTAAAACGGAATTTCGTTTACATACGCCCAACATCCTAACATGCAGCTCAGCTGAAATGGGCCCCTGCACAAGAGCAACCACAGACGAGAAAGCGCGGGTGTAACTCACACCAAATGGGCAGGGTTTCTCTTAAAGGCCATGGACACTTCACAGCAGAAAATGTCTCCTACATATTTTAGTGAAAACTGAAAAAAAATCCAATCCTAAATCCTGGGGGTGTGGAAAAATTAAGCTCCTCACTAGGAAAGGGTTAATCCTCGCAGATGACCGAATTTCTACAGGGCCTCAATCTCATCAAGTTTGAACATTAATCTAAAGCAGTCAGATAGCCCAGCCGGTGTGGCTCAGTGGTTGAGTGTCAACCTGTGAATCAGGAGATCACGGTTCGATTCCCGGTCAGGGCACAGGCCCGGGTTGCGGGCTCGATTCTCAGTGTGGGGCGTGCAGGAGGCAGCTTATCCATGATTCTCTCTCATCATGGATGTTTCTCTCTCTCCCCCCCCCCCTTCCTCTCTGAAATAAAAAAAATAAAATAAAAATAAAGCAGCCAGATAGCATGGAGAAAAGGTTACTTCCCAGTACTGAAACGGAAAAAATTCTATTTCTCTACTTGCGACCAAGCGCACCCCCTCGCATTGTGGGCCTGGCTAAATCTGTGTGGGGGGGAGAGAGAGAGGGGGAGAGAGAGAGAGAGAGAGATTTATTTTCTATTTTGTTTTTTTCTGCATCAGTGCTCCAAAGCCACATCAAAGAGACTGGGAAGCGGAGAATCAATATCTCCGTGGCGGCGGCAGAACCGCGGAGACGCTCTCACTGTGGCTCCGGTTCCAGCCTCTCCATCCGCCCTGAGCCCGCCCCCCGCAGGCGGACCTCTCCGCGGCCCTTGAATGGCTCCCACTTTCATCTCACAACGGAGGCCCCGGCGGGGAAGAAACAGATAAAAACCAGCCCGGAAAGGCCTCTCGGCCGCGCGTGAAGTGGCCCTGCTTCAAAACAGCCCGCCCGGCCTGTGCCCCCGCGGGCTGGGCCCGGAACGGCTAGGGGGGCGGGGAGGGGGCATCATCAGGCTCGCTGGGCTGCTCAATGGGAGACCCAGCCCAGACACCCACACTATGCAGGGGAAACGGCAAGGACTGAACGCTGTATCAGAAGCATCTCAGACGACTGCCGCCCAGTTTATATCCACACGGTCATGCACGGATGGCACCGTTTCATGTTGCCTATTCTATATTTTAAACAATATTTGCTCGGTTAACTTTAAAAGGCAAGGCTACAACGGATGATTCTACCAGATCATACTGCTTCAGTGTAACGGAGTGATAACAGACTACATGTCTAATAGTTTTAAACAGACTTTCTCATCTGACAAAGCAAACATCCCTCTTTTTAATTCTTGCTATTGTTTTTTCAATTTATCTTCATTGTTGAAAGTATTATAGATGTCCCCCTTCTTCCCCCACCCCCCATTGACCCCTCCCTCCTGCTCCCAGCCCTTCCCTGCACTACTGTCTGTCCATGGGCTATGCATAGGAGTTCATTGGTTCATCTCTCCCCCCACCGCCTCCCTCTGGAATATGTCAGTCTGGTGCATGCTTCAATGTCTGCATCTATTTTGTTCGGTAGATTCCACCTAGAAGTGAGATCGTGGGACACTTGTCTTTCTCTGGCTGGCTGATTCACTTAGATGATCCTCTCCAGGCCCCGCCATGCCGTCTCAAAGGGTAAGAGATCCTTCTTTCTTTACTGCTGCATAGCATTCCGTGGTGTAAATGTCCCACAGTTGGTTTTTCACCACCGCCCCCCACCCCACCCCACTCGTCTACTGATGGGCACTTGGGCTGTTTCTAGATCTTAGCTATTGTAAATAATGCTAGATAAGAAAACTTTATTCCAGAAATAAGATGTGTTTACTTTAATAACCAAGATTGAATGCTCAGGTAAAACCAGTAGCCACAGATAATTTGAGCTACAAAGAAATGATATTCCTTGAATGAGAGGCAAGCAGCATTGGATGTTTTATGAAAACGAAAGCACAATAAAATGCCGCAAGAACCCCTAGAGTTTGGCTACGATGAAACATTACTGCTTAGTAGGTACACACCATCAACATCAGAATGCCGTTCCTTATGTCCTACCTGTTTGTGCAGTGAATTCAAACAGCTCGCAACAGGAACACCGAGGCCCCCGAGCGGCTCACCGTGGAGTCAGCAGAGCTTTCTGCTCTGACCTTGCTGCCCAGGGTGAGGCCTCTCTGAGGTCTGCAGTCGGGCACCTGTCATCACACCCGTTGCCCTGTTCTTTTCACAGGCGTCTGATTCTTCAACATGTTCACTGGAACTAAGATACCTGGGACGGTAAGCATGATGGAGGCAGGGAGGTGTCTCCTCCCCTGCCTGTGTGTTCAGATCGAGGCAGGCGGAATGCGGAGGAGGAGGAGGGGGGGCTCACTCCCCAGGCTCTGGCGGATGCCGAACCCCTCACACAAGCATCTTTGCGCCCCAGCGCCCACCTCAGCACCTGCCACATGAAGACGCAAAGTGGTTTCATTAGTGAACCAGGAAGAGAGGCCCCGAGAGGCCTCAGCACTCAGCTTTCCGTGGCTGATCTTTTCTTTTAAGAGAGAAAGAGAAAATCCGCCTAGTGTGTCACTTAGAAGATTATAACAGAAACACTCATTTTGTTCCAGGAGAAGTCACCCAGATGTTCCAAACTCACCGTTGCCTCCCCAGTGCTTAGGAGAATTTCATGTTGCAAACGTGGATGAGCTACCTCGGGGCAAAATCAGACCCTAAAACCACTCGAATCAAAGGCTCACATCTGACCCGTTCCCAGGAGCAGCTGCTCTTTTCCTCTCCCGATTTCAGAGGGAAAGTGTAAAATTGAGTTTTAACTTCATGGCTGACTTGTGTAAGTGTATAAAAATGTAGAGTAAAAAAAAAAACAAACATAGCCAAACTATACGGGTTCCTCTGGCATTTTATTTTGCTGTCATTTTGGAGCTGTGATTCCACAAGAGGTTCTTGCCAAAATGAAGGTTCAAAACCTCAACTGTACCCCGTGTTCCATCGCCCCAGGCTGCCAGAGAATAAGAGAAGTGATGGGCGGGTGTCCTGGTCAACACGGCCAGTTACGGCCACATGGGTGCTCTGTCACAGACATGAATTGCTCTGAAAAGTTCATGCATAATTGAAGCACAAAGTAGTTCCCTGATTAAGTACATTGATTGAAGTGAAATGAATATAAATATTTGTCATCTTAGCAGGAGATCATTGAGATACATATCACCTAATTTCCCCCAAACATGTTTTCCCGTCTTCCTCATCCCCTAGCACAGCGGTTCTCAACCTGTGGGTCGCGACCCCTTTGGGGGTCGAACGACCCTTTCACAGGGGTCGCCTAAGACCATCGGAAAACACATATATAATTACATATTGTTTTTGTGATTCATCACTATGCTTTAATTATGCTCAATTTGTAACAATGAAAATACATCCTGCATATCAGATATTTACATGACGCTTCAGAACAGTAGGAAATTACAGTTATGAAGTAGCCACAAAAGTAATTTTATGGCTGGGGGTCACCACATGAGGAGCTGTATTACAGGGTGGCGGCATCAGGAAGGTTGAGAACCACTGCCCTAGCAGGTCTGTCATTGCACAGCTCAGGCTGAAGGCCCGGGAGGCACCCTGCCTCACCCACACCCCCAGCAGCCGCGGGGTCACTGCAGAGTCGCTGTCCCTCTGTCCCACCTGCACTGGACGCTGCTAACCGGCCTCCCTGGTCCTGCTTTTGTCCCTTGGACTTTCTCAGCCTGCCAGTCAGTGATCCTTCTCAGTCCTTAGCTGAACTGCGTTTCCCACAGCGCCGACCTTCAGGCAGCATCTCCATATTCCATAAAAACTAGCCCAGTGACAGCGAACCTTTTGAGCTCGGCGTGCCAGCATTTTGGAAAACCCTGACTTAACTCTGGTGCCGTGTCACATAGAGAAATTTTTTGATCTTTGCAACCATAGTAAAACAAAGACTTACACTTTTGATATTTATTTTATATATTTAAATGCCATTTAACAAAGAAAAAATCAACCAAAAAAAATGAGTTCGCGTGTCACCTCTGACACGCGTGTCATAGGTTCGCCATCACTGAACTAGGACGTGAAAAAAGAAGGCACAGGTAGGTGGAGGCACAGAAACCCAGAGAAAGAGGACATCCTGAGGTCATAACTTCTAGCATTTTCCATTGACGGGGTTTTAAGTCAACCTCCGACCAGGTCCCTACCTCTAAAGGGACAAAGGGTTCAGTTTTAAACAGGATCCGATTCCAAGACAGAAAACGGAGCGCAGCGGTGGAGGAGGGAGAGCGGGAAGGGCCAGGGGAGGAGGGCGGGCCTGTGGCTGGTGCTGCCCACTGCTTACATCCTTACAACTTGCCTCCTTAGATCGGCGCCAAATGCCCCCTTCAAAACTGGAGATTTTATCTGGTCTTTTCTGAATAGTTAGGGCTTCAAACATAAAGCAGAAGTAGAAAAACCAGAGGTCATATAGATCTTTTTTTTCAACTGCCCAGTTGAATAAAGTAATTTATACCTTATACCCTGATGTTTCACCATGTAATAGAAGGAATTTCACTCCTTGAAGGTGAAAACAATCTTTTAAAATTAAACTTCTTGTTTGGACTTATTTTACTTATGCTATGAGTGATTATGATATAAATCATTCAAAACAGTCATTACAAACAATACATTTTTAAGGAAGTAAATGGTAAAATTATGATTCATTTTGCTTGGGGAACATACACAATACATATAAATTATATATTTACACATACACACACACATACTTACATACATATATATTTAAGTGAATATGCTTCACTTAAGTGAAATGAAAAAATAAAGCATATAAATTCTATGCAGTATTTATATGTATAATTATAATTAATATTTACTATTAGATATATAATTTTAATATTTTTGAAAAGGAAGTAATTATATACTGTTATAAATAATTCATGTTCCAAGGTCAATATAGGAAGATAGTTAAAACTTTAAAGAGTATTTTAAAGGACAGTTTGAAATAAAGCTTTGATAAAATAAAAGCAAAATGGAAATAGACTTAGTCTATAACTATGTGGCATTCTAATATTTTTCTGAAAGGTTTTTTAAAGCATATTTTGGGAAATGCTTTTAGATATTCGAGCAAATTGAAATGTTACACACTTTAAAAAATCTACTTTTTGGAAATTACACTGAACTGTAGCTAAAGGATAGTGCCTCTTTTTTTTTTAGAATAGTGAAGTTCCAAAAAGAATGTTTTAAAATGTGGTGGATAAGTACCTGGAGGTTGAGAGCAGTTAGATAGTTTGATTCCAGGAATAAGTATCATTCTATTAGGGACATATTAGAAGATAGACATTTAAAAGGTTCATTTTAATTTCTTTTTGAATCAAGCATTACTGAGTCAATAACAATTTGAATTTAAACGTAAAGATACATTTATTTCCAGAAATTGAGGTAATTGGCTGAAACCAATAGTACATTTCTACCAGTGAATGAAGAAGCTAATATCTATGAATGGTAAATTAAGCACTGTACCTAAGTATATAGATATATAGATATGAAAATATATATAGATACAGATATAGGTAGATATATAGATATTAGTAAGAAAAAATCTGAACTATCCCTTTCATATACTTTTAAAGCATTTTTGGAGCTTACTTGTATTCTACTCAAAAGCCATTTAAAGTTCTAAAAAATAATGATCAATAACTTGTCATCACAACCTCATCTTTTCCATTTCTCTCCTTTCCTTACTCCTCTGTCACCTCCCTCTTTTGCTCACATTAACAGAGCAGACACCAGGCCAGGCCATCCAGACAAAATGATGATTCAAATGCACATCGCGACCCAGAGAAATTAATAGTCCCAGGAGAAAGACAAACAACGATTTCCATTCAAAGTCAGCAACCCCGTGACAGGTGCGGCGCAGGGAGCCCCCCGGGCATGTGGGCACGCAGGGCGGCCGGGAGGCAGGCAGCGGGCAGAGGAGCGGCTGCACCGGAGTAGGCGGCAGCAGGCCCTTCCCAGCACGGACTGATGGCGCTAATTACTTTTATTTATTTTTTTTAAAAAAATATATTTTATTGATTTACTACAGAGAGGAAGGGAGAGAGATAGAGAGTTGGAAACATCGATAAGAGAGAAACATCGATCAGCTGCCTCCTGCTCATCTCCCACTGGGGATGTGCCCGCAACCCAGGTACATGCCCTTGACCGGAATCGAACCTGGGACCCTTCAGTCCGCAGGCCGACGCTCTATCCACTGAGCCAAACCGGTTTCGGCTACTTTTATTTTTTTATTTTCTTTTCTTGTATTACTTTTGAACATAGCACTTTGCGGTGACGATTTTAATATGAAATCGTTATGTGTTATATGTGTTATGTTTTTATTTTTAACTTGTTTTCAAGTTTTAGTGTTGCTTGTGACTTACTGTAGTCACATAGCCAGTATGTACCACTGTGGCTTCTCTCCCTTTTAAAATCCTGCTTTGAGAGGCTGCTGTCCTGAAAAAGTGAGTAAGAGAATAAATGAATAAACATATAAATATAGTAACATGAAATATTTTAATATATAGATGCATGCATCTGCATATAATAAATTCACATGTGTATATCTACCAAATGTTTACACAGATTTAGCAATTATAGAATGTTTAATTAAATATATACTATACAACTATATAAAATATAAGACATTGCATTATATACTACCACATATAATTTTTTTGTTTCATTTTCATATATATGGAATAGTATTGTATTCTATAATAGTCTATTATGGTTTTTCTTTTTCTTAAATCATTCTTTAAAAGGCCACCTCTCTCTTTCATATGTGTTTACATATAATTATAAGCACATACTAAATTAAATATGTAATTGCCTTTTGTTAATTGCTCATATATTATATAATTATAAATATGTAATTTCTTAAGATACTTTTCAAATTATGCCATAATAACATAAGAAAATATGTTATATTTTAACATATATATAACATAATAAAATATATTGGTCAAACAGCTGACCAGAAAATGAAAAATATGTATATTATATATGTAATTCTATATAATAAAAACCTAATATGCTAAGTGTCTGACCCTTCCACCATTCGGCCAGTCACTATGACATGCACTGACCACCAGGGGGCAGATGCTCCAACCGGTAGGTTAGCTTGCTGCTGGGGTCCAGCCAATCAGGACTGGGTGAGACAGGCCGGACTGCCCTGGAGCCCTCCCGCAGTCCCTCCACGGCCCCAATCATGCACCAGTGGGGTCCCTCGGTCTGGTCTGTGCCCTCTCGCAATCCGGGACCCTTGGGGGATGTCAGAGAGCCAGTTTCTGCCTGATCCCCGCAGGCCAGGCCAAGAGACCCCACTGGTGCACGAATCCGTGCACCAGGCCTCTAGTACGTATATAATGTGTAGTATGTATCATGTGTCACCAGATATCACACATTTGCATATGTGTATATACCAGAGAGCACAGCATGTAGGTGAATAGGTACCTATAATCAAAGGCATTAATTAAAATATTCAAACCATCTTTATTTTCTTCATATGTCAAAATCTTAGAGGGATTGTTAAAACTGCTACAATTGTGTTTTCATCAATTTTTTTAAAATAGTTTTTGTTTATATAATGCAATATAATATATGGGTTTTCTAGATAGTTATATTTTACTAGAGGCCAGGTGCACAAAATTCATACACTGGGGGGGAGGGGGAGCAGGCCTAAGCTGGCAATCGGACATCCTTAGCGCTGCCACGGACCTGGGAGAAGCTCTGCCACCGCCGCTGCACTCACCAGCCATGCGCCCAGCTTCTGGCTGAGCAGCGCTCCCCCGTGGGAGCAGACTTACCACCAGGGGGCAGGTCCTGCATTGAGTGTCTGCCCCCTGGTGGTCAGTGTGCGTCATAGTGACCGGTTGTTCCTCCGTCGGGCTGAAACCAGCTCTCCAATATCCACTGAGGGGTCCCGGATTGTGAGAGGGCACAGGCCAACCCGAGGGACCCCACTGGTGCATGAATTCATGCACTGGGCCTCAACTGTCTGCCCCTGGTGGTCAGTGCACATCATTGCGAGTGATTGAGCAGTCTTAGCATATCATTAGCATATTACACTTTGATTGGTTGAATGGCCTACTGGATGACCAGACACTTAGCATAATAAGCTTTTATTATATAGGATTATGCATTTTCTCTATTGATATATAATGACTGTTTCCATTTAATTTGATATATATATTGCAATTCCTTTTTTGCTTCTTACATTTCAGATATAATTTTGTTGGTAAATTTCATAAAATTTGATATTACATTTTGAGCTAATCTGAGATTCATTATCTTTTAACGGGACAATATAGCTCACTTTCTTAAAAATACTTTGGTATTGTCCTTTTTTT
>NW_006289398.1:5395572-5407407 GCF_000327345.1 Myotis davidii
TCTTATTTCTTTTACCAATTTGGTTTTTGTCTCTTTTTCCTTAGCTTTTATCTTATCCAGTATATGCAAAATAGTTTTAAAATGAGCAATAAACTTAAAGAATCGTTTTGGAATCCTCATATAATATCAATGTTAATTATCAAATTCAAAACATAGTCTTTTAGGCTAAATGAATTGGCCATTTTCCCTGTGAGAAACTCAGTTAGCATTAGAGACTCCCCCCCACATTCCTGGGTGATGAGCTCCTGGGAGGATTTTATAATGAACGAAGGACTGGGAAGGAAGGCGCATGGGAGCAAAATGGATCTGGATGAAGGACATTGGGGAGCAATTTAAGAGCAGAGAGTTTGGGACTAAGGCTGTCAAGTTCTATGGTGGTGCCTCTCTCCTCTATGATCTCACAAATCTTAGCAACTCCCCCAGGAAAGTCCTGAGATGACTGTGCTTATGCCGTTCTTTCGCTCTCCCTCTGACATCCACCTGCAGACCATCCTCACGAGCCCGGTACCTAGCTATCCATCCTTCGGCGCCCAGAGCGCACCAGGGGAGCGTATTCGAAAAGCACCCTATTTTCTCTCTAGAATCTAAGAGAGCCGCAGTTCATGTTTGTGCAGTTAGGTCTGTCTCCCCCAGACTCTATAAACCCCGGCGGGCAGAAAGGGAAGTAATTTGAACAAATCCTATAGTGCGTTTCTCCTAGAAAACAAAGATACCAATTTATATGCATGAAGAATTCATACAAGGACAGGACTCTGTTTAATTTGTTCCCTATTTGTTCACTGGAGCATAGCACAGAGGTCAAAATCACTGAACATCCATTGAATGAATATGTAACTATTAAATAATGATGTATATTTATTGACATGCAAATACATGCGGATGTATAGTTAAAAGAAAAAGCAGGTTATAAAACATTATGCATTTATAACTCATTTTTAAATAGCTATATGGAACATATAAATGCATTTAAAATGTACAGCATTTTAAATCTGAAAACTATTCATTCCATTTATGCCTAGAGGATTAGAGTAGATGTGGTGTTCCTACTCTTTCGTTTCTTTACACTGCCCAAACGTATTATGAACATGTATTACTTTAAAATTAGAAAATCAAAATTCCATATGGAAAAAAATACCCTGTTGGTAATAGGATTCAACTATTATGAAAAATAGAGATTTCCCCAAACACAGTTTCCAAAAACAAAGAAACACAGTTTTGAAATCCCTGAGTGATGGACTGAAACAACTTTTAAGAGGCAACTGCCACAGACCAGGTCATTGGTGGTCACAGACTGGACAGAGCGGTGATGCTACCTTTTCCACCTCAGCTCTGCACAGGCGGACAGACACCAGGTGTTGCCGAGATGGAATTGACTGCACGGTGGGCCTGGTCCTTGGTTGGGAGATGGCCGGGTTCAAACAGAACTGTTACTGCAGGCATTTCTTACATCCACCTCCCCAGTGACCACCCCCGCCCCCCAGCAGGTGGGCCACACCTCTTAAAATAGCTCCCTGGATACCTATGAAATCTTCTGTCTCTTTTCCTGACATTCCCTCAACTGATAGAAGAAAAATTTCATTCCATTTGCCAGCCTGAAGATTCGAAAGAAGCAAGTTAATAACAACTATTAACTCAGGCACCCAAGTCCTCCTACAACACACTCAATGTTGCTTTTTTTCTTTGTTAAAAAAATGTAGTGTGATACATACATATTTCGCTAACTTTTAAAAACATATTCTGTATTTAATTACCCTGGTACATGCCTGCTACCATATTTTTAAATATTTTCTTTCCAAGGGGAAATGGACATAGAGAATTCCCTTCCATATCTACTCTACTGCTCATCAGTGTCATAAATCTAATGGCAAAGATAATATTACAGAATATGATTATGCACTGCTCATATACCTGGTGTTGTAATAAACTGTATTGATTACTGCTATTCTATAGATAATTGAGCAACTTATCCTAGTTTGCACAACTGAAGAACAAGCATTTCATCCTAGAGGAACCAAACCCCAGTTCCTCTTAAACTAGTTCTTCCCTCATCCTCTCTAGTTCCTTCACTCAAGGTAACTAGTAGTTTCATATCATAATCAGTGCCTCAGGCAATTCTGAACAATAGAGCCAATGGTGTGGGAAATTATTCCCCTCCCTGCAAAGAATGTCAGGAATATGAGCTCTGGCCAGAGAAAGTTCTGGAAGAACAAGAGCTACTACTAACATCAACAGCAGTTGATATGAACCAGAGATGGTGATGTTTCTTCTTTTCAGATAAAATGAACATTCCCCGATGGAGCTCAGAGTAGAAAGAGTATAAAAACCAGCTCCACAATTAATTAGCATGATCATGCTGGATATCACATTATATGACACCACATTGCCCAGCACCTGTCTGGCACATGACAGCATTTAAATATTTGCGTAATGATTTTTTAATGTAATGTGAGCTCATATATGCATCCTTGCTACTCTTCCTTAGTAGTTAATGTTAAAGCCTATTGGCACATGGTATGTCCAATTAATGGCTATTGAATAAACTGATGATTTAGAATTATTTAGAGACACATCTTCTTGATCCCTACAATGGACATAATGTTGCTAATAACTGATTGGTTTAACATATTTCAAGTTCCTAGGCTGGTGTTTAGAATATATGGGGTGCTATATTCTGGGAAATGTTATCTTTCTACCCTGCCCCTATTCCCAGTTAACGGAGGGTCTCATCACTGTATTCGAGTTTATTTCTAAGCTAATTGAAGCCTCTGAGAAGTGCAATCTTAAGCTCAGTACTTTGGATGGGTTTGAAATACAAGAAACGGCTCAGCTAAGAGTGTCTCCATTGCACTGAGTGGAACATATGAAAATTCTAATTAGCGAAAGTTATGCAGTGGGTAACTACCGAGTATCCTAAATTATATTTATCCATTACAACTTTGTCATCAAATACTGGATGCGGCCTATGGTTAGCGTCACTGTGAATTTGCATTTCAGCTGGAGAAAAAGACACCTTCTTTTTGTCTTCCCTGATTAACATTTCCAAGCTCTGTAATTTTCTAGCAGCTCACAGAAACAAAGCCAGCCGGGCTCACGCAGAAAGCCTATTCTCCAAGATATAAATATTTGCTATTCAGAAAACCTCAGTGAGGGCTTAGTTATTTTAAACTGAAGAAAGAAAATTACTAGTAATGATTGGTTTCAGCTAACGAAATGCTTTTATGCAAATATGTGAACCCTAAATATGACCTGGAAACAAAGGACTGCTTAACAGTTACTATTAAGCAATGCATTAGTAGATCAATTAAACAGAACTTCTTTCTAATGAGTGTGCGGTACAGAGGTTGCCACGGAATCCTGGGAAGGAAAGGCCCTTGAATGCTGATTTATTGTTGTAAGACTGCAAAATGCTCTCTGTCTGTTGGTGGCTGGTTGTAACTCAAGTTGAAATAAGTCACTTCTGAAAAAAACGTCTTGTCTGTAGGTGGTGGCTTTGCAGAGATGTTTATTCGGTTCTCTCTCCTCACTCTTCTGCTCCTTAGATATGCCACACAGATACACCGTCTGTCTGTGTGGCCCACCCACCAGACCTGTGTCTGCAGAGACCTGTTATAGCTAAGTGCCATGTGTCTAACCTGGAGTGGCTCCACTAGGAGAAACAGGCAGACGACTGAATATGAATGTACCACTGCCTCCTTTCCGGGCTGTGCGGGTGAAGCAAGTGTCCACCATGACACTGGGCTTTATGCCAAGCGCCACAGTGTGCTGGAGAGGAGGCCCGCGGGACTGGGCGGAGAAAGGCCAATGAGAGCGCCAGTGAGAGACTTGGCCAGCCGCACAAGCACATCTGCGATACCATGGTCTTCAGAGTTATAGTGGGTTAGACCAAGCGACCTGGGACGTTACTCCACTCACTGATGAGTTACTGAATGCAGGTTGTCCCAGGAATGGTGTGGCCTCAGGCAAAGTGGCTGCCACCGAGCCAGAAGCCGACAGCTGACCCTGACCGCTCTCCTGACTGCACTCAGCTCACTGAAAAGTGGGCAGGGACTCTTCATGCTCCCACAGAATGCTTAAAGCCAACGCTTACAAGCAATGACCAGCCGGCATCCATAATCACTTCCTTGTCTACGTAATATTATCTCAACAAATGGTTAATGATTACATGATTCGATCTTTAATCATTAAAATATTGAGAACTAATAAAAATACCATTGTGGGTGCGATACCAGTGTATGATGACATCAAGTGCGAAATTCACATTGGCAAAAGAGAATGTATGAACAAAAAGCTCACATGTCTATTATATCAAAATGTGGAAACTCTAATTCAATAGGGAAATGGAAAAGGGGGTATTTCCAGATACATTCCACTAAAAAAATAATCACATCTGGTTAAATAGAGGTAAAGAGATTACTATAGGTGCATAGGTACTTAAAGGACATCCATTTGGGAAACACTTCAGTGAAAGCATATAATATGTTATACCCATGTGAGGACACTACAGTTAAGATGATTATTTCATACTGAATGTACCTGAGACACCATGAAATTAGAGAGGGGATGTTGCCACCAATGACTGAACCTCTAATGTGGTTCGAGTTTGTATGAAGGTTAGGGAGGTTAAAGAGAGTGACAAAAACATTTATCAGAACAATTATTAAAAAAGATAAAAAGGCAAATAATTACTCAGGGGTCATGGGAGCTCTACACTCACCAGATTGACCTCTTTCCTGAAAATGGTCAAGGAATTTTTGCATGAGATTCAGTGTAAGAAAAGAGTAGGCTACCATCTGACAACCCGGGGCTTAAAGGTGGTGGGAGTTAGGAACTTCATAAAATCATTCATAATTGTCAAATACTTGCTAGTGTAAGTCACCTTACTGATTTTAACTTAAATATTCATCTTAAACATTCACCATTAAAATGCGCAGGCCTCAGAGTGTGATGAGGGAGGTAGAGGGGGCCGACAGTGGTCCTGGAGAGACAGTAGACAGATGACTCAGCACCTGTCTAGTTAGAACAATCTCAAATGTTTCCATTAAAGAGTTTCACCTTCAAGTGTGAAGTATCTGAAAACAGCCTCCTCCTGCTGTTCTAGAATTAATCTTCTAACAGTGTAAGCACTGATCATAAACACATTCTCAATCTTACATCGTTTGGGCAGATACTGCAATGGACTCAACGTCAGAGTATGATGAGATAAAGAAGTCATGTGAATTACTTAGTTCAATAGTGTCCAAAGACCCAAAGAGACAATGAGAAAGCTCCGAGGAATAATTAATTTCATGTGCTGGCCAACAATTTCTGGAGAACCTTTGAGGCAGGCATTTGTCTAAACTTGGATATCATATGAAAGCGCACTAACTGTTTGAAAAAGAACCACATTGCTCGTCAGCCATAGCAGATAAATTCCAGAGGGTTCCACGTGTCAGTTTCAGAAAACACGTGGAACAATCTCACTTGAAATTCTGCCTTCTTTCCCTCCTGGAGGAGATGGTACGGAGTGATGGAGAGCTCTCCACAGTGGGATATGTATTAACGAGCTGCCTCGTCTATAGTCTCTTCGTCCCTTTCCTCTGGTGTGTGCACAGAGCAACCCTACCATCGTGTTCAATATGAGGTCATATTGCTGAAACAGTCACCATAGGCTATTAGGCAATTCTGTAGTGATCATGCAATATGACAGAATTTCATTTACAAAATGTTATGCAAGTCCTAGTTGTGTGTGTGTGTGCATGTGTATGAACCACTTTTCCTTTAAAGGTGAGGTTTTTATATGTAGTTCAAATGAAAACTAAAATCAAAATATATTAAATTATATAAACTTTACTTATTAAAGAGCTCTATGTTTAATAATAACCTATGTCACAGTGATGTGATACAATTTATTTAAAGAGCCTACATAAGAGCCAATATAGCCACCTTTACCTTATTTTAGAATACCTTCATCATTAATATTTTCCTCTATATAAAATTATATAAATATTAAGATATATAAAATTTGCTAAGAGCAGAACTTAACAGTTGAATCACATAAAAAAGATAAATATGCAAGATGATGAATATGCTAATTTCCTCAATGAGAGGAATCCTTTCATGATATATACATTATCACATTATCAAATTAGCACACTGTACAGTTCAAATATCGCTCCATTTTCTTAGTTATACCTCAATAAAAGCAGGGGTAGGGGGCTTGTGGTGGAAAAAGTGGCTAGTAAAAAATGGATCAAATATGTAAATCAAAACAAGGCAAAAATGTAAAATAATTCTGTTCATCCATATATTAAATATTTAAAGCACTAAAATAGGTTTTTGTATATATAATATCAAAAAACCTTTTTTAGACTTGGTGTTGCTTTGAGTTGTAATAAGAAAGTTAAAAATTACGCGTTGTAGAGAAACAACCTTCAGGCAGGCTTCAGAAGAACGGCAAATACTAGTACCGAGCTGGTCGTTTGGAAGCAGGGAAACCGTTTTCTGCTCAGAAATGAGGAAGTTCTACGTTAAAAGGGTCAACACCAGAGAGCGACTCTGAACAGCGACGGCGTTACAATAGCAGCTGCGAGGCCCCAGGGTAACGCATGACATTTGATTCCGTCTGAAAAGTTCAAAGACTAAATCATTACCGCTAACCACGGACTGACCGCTGCCGCCCAGCACTAGCAGATAATTCCACAGCGAGGAAGATCTTTATTTTAGGGAAAATGTTAGGGGTGGTGCTGCAGCCCATGTAATGGGAGGTTAGAGCGACCTTTCAGAGCAGGCACCAACCCCCATTCGCTCTCGATTTCTCGCTATCACTTGCTCTCTCTTTCTGAGGTTATTTTTTCATAAAACTTTATTCAGTCATCCAAAAACTGATTTTGAGAAAAATTTAAGTAGCAGGAAATAATTGTTTAAAAATATTTTTTAAAGCATTCTTAATGACTTTGTGAACATTCTCTTTTGCCCGTGGATCTGGTGTCTGTGAATTTGTAACTGCCCAGTTAATTTTGTGCCGGATGACATTTTTTAAGTGCTGTCTTATGAATTTCCTTTCTCATCTTCCCTCATTTTCTTTCTCCCTTCAGAGCAGAAGCCCACATTCTAGAACTCTGCCTTTAACCTTGCCTCTGCATGAGAAGGTCCTCCTTCCACTGCCAGGGACAAGGGAAGGCGTGTCTCGGTGAGGGGTGGTTTGCTCATATGCAATCAGCTAGTCAAAATTATTTTTTAAGAAGTAAAAGCAAAACAGGCAGCACAGAGTACAAGATCGTCTCCACTGTAAAAATCCTGTGAATTTGAAATATTATGAGTTGAGCTATTCAGAGAAGTTTCTAGGCTTTTCCTGCCATGGCAGCATGAAGGCTAAAGTAGGCATACATGTGGTTGCAGGTACACATATAGATACAGACACAGATGTAGACGTGTCTACACGTCTTCTGGGGCTGCCATAGCAAAGCCCAGGTGTTGGCCAATGAAGGTGGAGGCAGGCCTGCTGACACAGGAGCCCGCCTCAGCCATGGGCTTGCGATGTCGCCTCAGTGAAGTCAGGGCAATACGGGCGGGCGGGCTGCTGTTGGAAAAGGCCTCTCTCTCTTTGTAAAAAGTCGCCAGTGCTTCACATCGGATCTGAAGACAATGAGCTCTGCGGATCGCCGAAGCTCACTCGCGAAGGAGAGCGTTTCGTGGCTACAGCGTGGACACAGCGCAGCAGGAACCCACGCGCCCCACAGACACGCCGCGCGGTGACGGGAAGTTGTTAGTCGGAAGCGTGACTCGAAACTGCTTTGTGTCCCATAAAGACATTTTCGAAAACTTTTACTTGCTATCTTCTGTAAGGAAGTTTATTTCAATATCCGCATGGAATAATAAAATACGCATATTTCACTTCAATAAACGAGCAATCTTGCTTCGGCAAATGGGGTTGTACCACCTAAAACTGGAGCTATTCCCTTAATTCTCTTTCGTTAATACCAACGTGAGCTGCACCATGTACATGACATATTCACGTATGTCTCTCATGCCAGACATAACTACAGAGTTCCAGTAACCGTGTGCAGGAAGGAATTATTTCTAACTGCTGGGGGCTGTGTTCTGCTATGACGACCCGCTCTGCCAGTGTGCTGTGACTAACGGGTTTCTCTGGCTGCAGGACGCTCAGCACCAAAACCAGGACAGGTGCAGGCACACGGAGACAGCTGGTCACGCAGCGACCACCAGCAGGGGGTTTTATCACCAGGAAGGACAACAACCAAGCAACCACCAACAATGCAGTTACGTCCTAGAAAAGCGGTGCGCACTCATCCAGGCGCCCGTGTCCCGAGAGAGGCAGCGTGGCGCTGGGAGGAAATAGAGGTCGTCTCCGCCTAGAATGCCGACGTTCCCCCCGAAGATGTCACGCCGCTAAGGACACGAGGGGCGCTCCCTGCGGCCTCCTCTCCGAGTCCTCACTAACGTGACTGCAGCAGGCGTCTTTACCTCACACACACCCGTGTTTTCGTTGCCTTTGTCTTTCGCTTTGTTTTGTTTTCATAGAGAAAAACTATCAAATTGGATTTTTTCAATCACTACAGAGTTATAAGCTCTGCAAGACAAAATGTCTTAGAATGATGAATTCCAACAGTACATCGGTCCTCCCAACTTTTTTGCTGCAAGAGCAGATTATAAGTAGTCCGTGATAGATCATGCTTCCACAGTTTTAATTTTAGTTATCTAATGCCATCTAAGTATGCTTTAGTGCTGCAATTACATGTAAAAATAGATATCATTTATAATGGCACAGTTTTTCTAATGTTCAATGTAACAATTGAAAAATACTTTGTAAATTGTTATATGAATAGTCACCGCCCAAATAATCATCTTTTTGTTGATTACCTTTTACCTTCATATTTATCTGTTCATCTTCCTCTTACAGATTATAATTGCCCATTAAACTAAAGTTTTAAAATTGGAAAGTGATTATCTCCACCATTGGACTAAACGGTGAGATGCTATTATAGCAACACGCTCACTGTAGTACAGTGGGGCCACTGTGGATAGGTGAGGTCAGAGCCCTGCCTTTAATACCCGTTTACTAGTTTTAAAGTGGGAAACATATTTAGCATGCACTTTTAAAAAGTATATTTTTATTGATTTCAGAGAGGAAGAAGAAGGAGAAAGAGGTAGAAACATCAATGATGAGAGAGAATCATTGATTGGCTGCCCCTGCACTCCCCACACTGGGGATCAAGCCTGAAACCCAGGCATGTGCCCTGACCAGGAATCAAACCATGACCTCCTGGTTCATAGGTCAATGCTCAACCACTGAGCAACACCGGCCAAGCCTTAGCATGCACTTTATAAAATACTAGTATTTTGAGAAAAAATGATCTTCAAGGAAGAAGGCAGCATATCTATATATATATAAAAGCCTAAGTGACCAGCCTACCAGCCAACTGACTGGTAGCTATGATGCACAATGACCACCAGGGGGCAGACGCTCAATGCAGGAGCAGAAACCACAGGCATGGAAACATGGAACAGACTGATGAATCTCAGAGAGAAGGGGGGAGGGAGAGGGTGGGAAGAGATTAACCAAAGATCATATATGCACACTAGAGGCCTGGTGCACGGCCCAATCCCACAGGCCAGGCCAAGGGACCTCACTGGTGCATGAATCCGTGCACTGGGCCTCTAGTATTCACTGAATAGTCACCCTAATATTTGATTGTTGCAAATTAAACTAAACTAGAAGAGTTGGGTGTAACTTACAAAAGAGGCCCCAGCTACTCACTCCTGTCTGTACCTCGTCTGTTTCCTGAGTGACTCTGTCCTGGGTGCTGCCTGAGGTGGGGCATTGTGGCTGATACTTCAACTCTGGACTGAGTCACGTGACTTGCATTGGCTGGTGGAATGGTAGGGAATGTTTATTCTTGAGAAAGTCTCGCACAGTTGGGCTCCCCTTCTCTTACCTCCTGCCGTCACTAGGAGAATGTGCCCCAGGAGCCAGTTGGAAGGGGAGATTCACAGGACACACACCCAAGTCTTGCAGGTCATTCCAGGTAAAGCCACCCTGGGCCAGTCAACACCAGCCGACACCAGATCTCAGTAGGCGATGCCAAGCCTCCACATGGGAAGCTCATTTAATAGCAACAAATCTTAACACAGATTTCCTGCTGTCTACTTTCTTCCTCTTTTTTAAAAAATATATTTTATTGACTTTAGAGAGGAAGGGAGAGGGATAGAGAGTTAGAAACATCGATGAGAGAGAAACATCGATCAGCTGCCTCCTACACACTCCCTAATGGGGATGTGCCCACAACCAAGGTACATGCCCTTGACCGGAATCAAACCTGGGACCCTTCAGGCCGCAGGCCAACGCTCTATCCACTGAGCCAAACCGGTCAGGGCCCTGCTGTCTCCTTTCAATCTGCCTGCCAGTGCTGGGGAGCGAGGGGGTCGTCAGATCTGCTAGAGTTCATGCTCACAGGCAGACACTGTTCTTCTCGGAGTGGATCAAGAATATGCCAGGTTTCCCCCTGCACCTGGTCTACTCACAGAGGGGCGATGCCACGCCCGACGTGTCCTTGACAACATAGCCCACCCGTTACCACCCGCGCGGCTTCTTCAGTCGCGAGCCTCTCCCCACAGTGGTGTTAAATGAGATGACTCAAGCGCTAGAATCTTGTTTTATCTCTTTTTCCAAACAACAGGCTTCATAATTTGATACATTTGGTTTCTGATTGATCTCAATGTTCCTTTTCCCAGCCCACCCTATAGGAACTCTGCCCTATATGACGGGCTTCCTATCGCTGCTACTAATGACTTTCTGAGCCCGCACCGCGCCTTGAGAGCCGAGCTGGATGAAAGATGCTGTGACAACAGCAGACAGAGGCAGCCAGGAAATGCCGAACGAGAGGGCGGCTGCTTCTCCAAGAGGTAAATTTACCGGCACGTACGCACTGCTCTGTAAATTTCAATATTATGATCCTTGTTTTACCCCATTATCTTTGAAAGGCACTTTGCAAAATAAGGAAGAAGTACGCAGGGTTAACCCCTGGATGCAATTTTTCTGCAGTGACTTTAAGGAAGTGCTTTGAAGAAATGGTTGCCGTCTCGGGTGTTTGTATCTTTCCTGCTAGGCCTCCAATACCCACGCTGAGTGCAGAAAATCCACTTACACTTCATAAGCAGCCTGTTCTCACTGCTCCCTGATTCCACTTAAAGTATGGACACATTATTTTAATTTCCTTAAAAAATAATCATACCACTAAGTGATATTTAGAAAAGTATAAGAATCACATAAATTATTAAAACCATTTTCTAACCATTCAATTTTTCATTATTACAACTTTATGTGGAAACCTGGATTATATTATACATAAGTCATAAATTATGACATCTGTTAAATTAAGTATTTTTGATACCAGAACTGTATGAAATTATTAATAATGTTTAAATACATAGATTAATGTATAAAAGATCTTTCTCTCACAAAAAGGATTTAGGAAAAATATTTTTCTACTCCTATTTATTTTGTAACCTCTATATCTGTCTAGAGAGTAGAAAAAAAACAATTCAAGTTGTGGTTCTTGTAAAGTAATTAATTTTATATAAAAAGTGTAGCTTTGCAGAAATAACTGTTCCTAAATAAAGAAATGGGATTGAATTTCTTGTTTTTTGTTTTGTTGGCTTGTTTCTATTTACTTCTGATTCTACTTTGAAAATATGACTTCTTGCTTAACATTTCCTCTAATTTATTCAGAAATATACTTACCATGGAATATACTTCCACTTACCATGGAAATTATCAGAAAGAACATGATTATGAAAGCGTTTGTGAAGTAGAAATTCTCTACCCCCCTCCCCACC
>NW_006289398.1:5407519-5410675 GCF_000327345.1 Myotis davidii
CCCGAGAAAGGTACAGAAAGTGTCAGCATAAAAATTCAAAGAATTCCTACAAAAAATACCAACTCCATCTGGATTTACCTAGGGTTTACTATAATATAGTTGATTCCAAACCACTTTTTTCTCTACCATCTGATATCCAATTAACATCTCACCAAAACTGTGCTTTACGTAAAACATATTATAAATATCAATACAGATCAGGCTTTTTTTGAACTATATAAAAATCATCTTTGCTAGTATACTATTGACTACTTAAAAATCAATGTTCCTGTTTTGCTATATAACAACACATTTCTACTTTTATTTTAGTGACTAAGTACACACGAGAAACCAATATCCTTCCAGCCTTTTAATACTGAGTGCCACGGGCTCAGACCTCAATTCTCTCCTCACTCCCTCGGTGAGCGTATCCAAGCGCATCCTTCTAAGTGCCATCTGTTTGCAAAACATCTCCGAATTTATATCTCCAGCCCAGACCTTTCTCCCAGGATCCAGAAGAACGCATTCAACTGAGTCCTTGAAGCATTTTTTCAGTAACAGACATTTTTAAATCTCACTAAGTAAATGTTTTGTTTGTTTGTTTTTTATTGGGGTATAATTGACCAATAATATTATGCTACTTCCAGGGTGAAATGAAGCGGGCCCCGAGGTTCAGCCCTTACTGAGCGGCATCGTGGAGGCGGCACGGTCTGTCGCTGAGCGGGGCTCTCTGCCAGGTGCCCACCTGAGCTCTCCATGCTTTTAGTCAGATGTGCACTCAGTCTGACAAGCAAACGTAATGCTCCAACTATAAAATGGGCCAGAGGTTTTAATAATAAACATGCATATTAACAGAATAGCTTTTGAGAAAATGTATTTTCCAAACTGGGCATAATATGATTTCTTTCCAAATGTAGACTGACGTCCCTAAAAGCAAATGATTTCATTTCTTGGTAGGAAATAAAAATACACAAAGAAAAGTATTGTGCAATGTATCACCATAGAGAGTTATCACAAAATACTTCTAAAGCAGCGCTTTCATGGGCCGTAGAAATCTGAGAAACTCGTGTGTGGTCCATGAGAGAGCCACGAAAGTTCTGCATAATTTAAAAATATATGAAGTTTACAAGAAAGAAAGCAATTGCATTAAATATCTTCCTGAAAGTACAGAATGAATGTACTCTGTGTGTATGCAAAGCCTTTGTCTTCCAAAGCAGAGCCTGACCGTCTAGAGAATAATCCAGAAAGGTCGCCTCCCTGTCGCTCAGGCCAGCCTCGCCGTCCCCCAATTATACCGAAGTCATCAATCCCTTATGTCCACCGCTCGCACACAATCCCCACTCATGACTCCATGGCCTACTTTTTCTTTACGGGAGCAGCCTTCTTGGGCTATATTACCGGAAATCCCTCCATGTAACGTAGGACATGATTAGGTTCATAACATAATATATTTTATATCAAACCAATTGCATAACTCGCGTATTAGTGATATCACCTAAAACACACTGTAACTTTCACAATGAGAAGCACATGTTCTACTGTCTCCCATTTCCTGGAAAAACCTAAAATTTTATAGAATTCACAATTGGTTCATACATGTCACACACAGTTGACTGATAGCTTTAAAAAGTATAATTATAAAAATAGAAGAAAAACAAAGTCACATAGCACTTAAATCCCATTCATCATTTTGATCTGAATCACATTGAAAATTTAATGATGCAAATTATAATATCAAGGACCTATAAAACCCTCCAATTAGCTCTTTCAGGTATAAGAATAGGATCTATTTAAGGCATACTTTAGAAGTTTTTCTCAATGATACTGAAATGCTTCGAATTTTAAAATAAATCGTATTTCTTCATGTGTATCAAGAGGTAGGTCACTGAAAGCAGGGGTGGGGAACCTTCTCTCTGCTAAGGGCCATTTGGGTGTTTATACCATCATTCACAGGCCATACAAAATCATCCACTTAAAAATGAGCCTGCTCTATCTGGTCAAACATTTAAGCAACTCACCCCTAATGCTTTGGCAGGGCCAGATCAAAAGATTTTGTAGGCCTTATATTTCAAATAATATTTCTTTAAAAAAAATATTCCATTTTTCATTGCGTAGGTGGCATGACTCATTTTAGAGTGTGCAAAAATGCATGTGATAAATCCTGGCTGTTTGTGGAAATGGGCTGTAAAAGGAAAAAAGACTGCAATTAAAAGTCTGACTCACATGTACCATTTATTGTTTACATGATGATCTATATGCATGGAGGTTAGTCATTTAAGAATACGGGTAGAGAGTGAGGAGATTACATGGTTTGGAGGGGCAGGTTAAGCGGGTGTCACAAGCTGTGAGGGGAAAGTTTGGAGTCGATAGAAAGGTGGGGAAAATTCCCCGGATTGAAACCTAGGAATTGTTAGTGATAGGACTCTGAGTTATATTGTGAAATAACCCACTGCTGCTCCAAACCTTCAAAAAATTAAGAAGCAAGACAAATAAAAAGTGTTGGGAGGTTTTGGAGAAAAAGGAGCCCTCATTCAATGTTGGTGGAAATGTAAACTGGTACAGTTTTTCATACTGTTTTTCCTCAAAAGATTAAGAATCAAGTTACCATAGGGCCCAGCAACTTCTCTCCTGGGGATCTAGCCAAAAAATTGGAAAACATTAATTCACAAAAATGTAAGTACCCCTATGTTCACTGCAGCATGAATCATGGTGCACAAGATATGGAAACAACCGAAGTGTCCTTCAATAAAGGCTGGATAAAGAAGATGTGGTCCATGTCCACAGTGGAGTACGACCCACCATAAGAGAAAGTGAAGTACAGCCACTTCAGAACACATGGATGGATCTTGAGAACATCATGCTAATATCATCTGACAGAAAAAGTCAAGAACCATACGATTTCACTCCCATGTGGAATATAAAACTGAAACCAACAAGTGAACAAACAAACAAGAAAAAGGAAAAACAAAAACTCAGACACAGACCGCAGTGTGGTAGTTACCAGAGGGGAAGAGGGTGAGGGAGTTGTAAAGGGGCTCAAATATACGGTGAGGGAGGATTTGACTCTGGTGCTAGCCCTATAATAAAATATACAGGTGATGTATCAAAGAATTGTACGCTTGGAACCTATATAATTTTATTAACCAATGTCACCCCAATAAATTTTTTTTAAAATTC
>NW_006289398.1:5410714-5412576 GCF_000327345.1 Myotis davidii
TGGGGGGGCCCCCAACAAAAAAAAAATAAAAAAAAAAAAAAGAGGAGAAATGTGAGAGAGATCAAAAGTTCAGGAAGCACATCAACTGGACCAACAGGTCCTGGGTTTGATTCCGGTCAAGAGCACCTACCTTGGTTGCAGGCTCCTCCCAGCCTGGGCCCTGGTTGGGGCTCCTGCAGGAGGCAACCAATCACTGTGTTTCTCTCACATCCATGTTTCTCTCTGTTTTTCCCTCTCTCTTGCACTCTCTCTAAAATTCAATGGAAAAATATCTTTGGGTGAGGAAGGATGGAAGGAAGGAGGGGTTTGCTATGTATAGGTTAAGAGAAAAATTCATTATTTGAAGAAAAAAATAATGAAAATTTAAAAATTGAAATGCCTCATAGACACTGTAAAACATAGGGAAACAATGACTTCGATCACTAGAGCGTGTGTCTCTTCCTACCTCTATTGGTACTTAAGGATTTCTAGAGTTCATACTGAGTAGCAAAATTGATATCCAACATTTGGCCATGATATATACTGTTCCCATGACATATACTGAAAAGATATTTTACAAAAGTTACCTGCACTTTGCCACTAGCTTTAACTTTCCATGCCAAGACACCAAAGCCGCTTCCTTCATCATGCTTACTATTACCATTAACATTACAATATTGAGTACAGTCTAATTTGTCTAAAAAATTCCTTATTTCTCCTACAAATCGATCACTTACTTCCATGCATGGAAAACCAGTTTGGCAGCACTTTTTCATATCTTTCGTCTGATGTTCACTAATGATTTTTGACATGTAGATTATGCCTTTACTTCTAAATGATGCCATTTACTGCCTGCCAACGTGTGAATGTAACGCAGTGTTCATTAGACACACTCAGTTGTTTCTTGTTTTAATCGGATGAACTAACTTGCAATAGACAGGCTTGGTGTCGAGTTGGGAGACGCTCCTGGGGTGTCTGTGTCCTGTGCCCCGGGCACTGGGCTGGGCACCCCATACTGAGCAAGGAGACCAAGGGCAGGGCAGGATAAGGCCCAAGCTCCTGGGACTAAAGGACCCTCTGACCCTGCATTTCAGAGAAGCAGCAGCAAGAACACAACACACTTAGAGCTGCTCAGAGCTCAGGGCACGCCCGTCCCCTGTGCCAGCCGCTTCGGAGCAGGAGACGGAGTCTGTTTCTCAGATGGAGAAAAGAACAAACGCGCCTCCACCCTCAGGAGTCTGGATGACTTACATGTGGCCTCAGGCCGGCACATCACAGCGAGGGCCAGGCCGCCGCAGGAGCCGCGGGTGCGGGATGAGCTGGGGGCCTCTCCAGGCCCTTCCCCCTGCGTCTGCTGATGTGACCTGGCCTTGAAGCCGGAGCCCAAGTACCTGATGGCCGCGGTGCGTGCGGATCTGCGCCTGTTTACCGGGCTCTGCTCGCCGCATGAAAGGGAGCCGCCGGGTGTTTTATCTCTGGCCGGGGCTTCTGCTTCAATTAAATTAATGGACCCATTCAGCGCACTCTCCCCACTCTCCCTTTCAGAGGCACCCGATGAATACATTAAAAAGATCTTAAGTCTCAAGATGGTACATCATGGCATTAGCCGGGGCACTCATTGCCCGCGGCCTTCTTTCTCTGCAAATCAAATCATTAATGAGATCTCCACCTCAATCAAGCGCCGCATCAATATTTCGTGGCAAAGGGAAACATGCCCTCTTCGCTCGCAGGAGAGCTTTTATCTCCATCTGTGGAGGGTTCTGGGCACATGCGGCGATACTGAAATGACAAAATATTGACAGCTCCGCACAGTTAGTTCCTCGGAGCTGAGGGGCAGCTGAAGGCTGTCTGTGCTGTCCATAGAGAAGCAAGCGGCAGGCTAG
>NW_006289398.1:5412688-5413976 GCF_000327345.1 Myotis davidii
CACTCAATATTGCAGCTGTAAACATCACGCGGGACCAGTGAGTTTTGCTGGAGTTTGTTGTTGAGTGTAGACAACTAGACACTTCAAAACAGCTATACATTTTAATTTTAATTTTGCTTAGATTTCAGAATATTTTGTCTTTTAACAACATCATTATCTATTTTCTGCTTTTGAGCCTCAATGAAGTCTCTCCCTTTAGTTGGCCACCCTACAGTGGTCAAACAGGCCCTTTTTATAGACCACGGAAGCTGCGTACAGACTGAGAGGAGGAAAGCTCCATTTGCTCTGCGCAGTGCTTTATGATGAGCGAGCGGCCGCAGTGCCATGCTGTGAGGACAAGGCAACGCCACCAAACGTACGGACATGTGTCCGTCATGGGCATGTGTCCGTCATGGGCATGTGTCCGTCATGGGCATGTGTCCGTCATGGGCATGTGTCCGTCATGGGCATGTGTCCGTCATGGGCACTTATGTGGATGGAATCTCAGTGGAAAACGCTGGCTTGTTCGCTGGGCTGTTTGGTTTGTGTTCGGATGGATGCCGATAAGCCACGCTTGATGTTTCCTTGACCATCTAACGGCAAGCATCGTGAGTCAGTCTGAATGGGCACTGAGTCTGGAGAGGGGAAGAAATGGAAGGGGAGGGAAGGGAAGGGAAGGGAGAGGAGGGGAGGGCAGGGGAGGAGAGGAGGGAGAGGAGAAGGAGGAGAGGGGAGGGGAGGTACAGGACGGCAATGGCCCGGGCCGTAGCTGGGAAGCCGGTACAGGATGGCGATGACCCAGGCCGTAGCTGGGAAGCCGGGACAGGACGGCGATGGCGGGGCTCACGTTCACGGCTCCTCCCTCCAGACACAACTCAGTGCCCGGAAAGTGACTCCAAGGACCATCAGATGCACCCGGACCACGGAACATGTGGAGAAAACCATGGCCTCACACCGTGCTCCCTGGATCTCCTGTGTCTCCCCTAGACCCCAACTGCTCCAGCACGTCTGCAGCCTGGGGGCACCAACAGGGATGGACCCAAATGAGCTCACAAAATCCCTGCCCTGCTCTCCAGGAAAGGACCAGGAGAGGGACAGCCCAGCAGGGACCGCACTGCCATACCCACTCCGCCTCCCTGTCCAGCCCAGGGGGACCGGCCACAGGCAGCAGGCAGGTCCCCCTCCCTTGCCCAGGGTGGCTCAGAGACACACCTGGTCCCCTGCAGCAGCACAAGCAGAATAGGGACTTGCCTCCTGCCCATATTCAAGACAGCACCACTGCCTGACCTACCCCAGAAGAGTTTGCAGA
>NW_006289398.1:5414036-5454643 GCF_000327345.1 Myotis davidii
CACAGCCGGGTGTCTCCGCCTCCATCTTTTACATTAATGACACTAAAATTCTTGAGGGTTTGATTTCTTAAAAAATTAAGTTAGGTACATTTAGACAGCATTTAGTTCTGATAAAGTTCATAGTCTCTGAAGACAGGAAAAGAGTGAAATATTTACATAGAAAAAATCACTTAAAGTGCAAAACAATGATGTCAGATCTAATTAAATCATAACCTGTATTTCCAACACCGTTTAGAATCAAGGCACCTTGTGTTTGGTTAGATGATGTCGTCCTGGGAGAAGGTGAGGTGGGAGGGGATTTAAAGTCTCGCCAAATCCCCATGGACGGAAAGGGGGAAGCTTGGCTCTCCCATCCTAAAGTCAAACTACTCTTTCACCAAGTTTGTGCCAACAGCAGTCACTGGCTACCTGCAGGGGGCATGATGACAGGCGACTCCTGCCCAAATATGGCTCAACATCAAATGGCACATGAACAAATTTGCTTTCAATTATCATTCGCAGATCATGGCAACATGAAGAATGTAGCTGGCGTGACAGTTATGTTTCTCATTGTACGTTGTAAATTAATAGAGAGCAAGCTGCCTCCACTTCCAGGAGACTTTGATTTTTTATGATGTCATTGGGACCTTCTATCTCTGGGCAAGATTAATTGCAAAGGTTGTCATACAAGATCACCACATTTACATAGAAGCAAAAAACTTTGTTATAGGAGCGTTAGTATCCTAAAAATACCATGTTTCATATACTTACTGTGAGGCAGTAATTCCAAATTACTTTAAACAAACTCCCTCTTTTAATAAAAATATAAACACAAGAAATCTATCATGTAAATATTCTTACTATACCTATTTCTTACAGGATAAATTATACTTCTTGATATTATTTACTTTCCTGATGTTAGTAATCCCTGTACGCTCCCCACCTTCCCCGCCCCCCGCCCCCATCTCCATTATGGTCTACTTTATTTTCCTACAGAATCGGGTCCTAAGGAACATTGTTAGTGGATCTTCAAAGTGGGAACTTGAGCCTAATTGTTGATGGGCCTTCCAAGTCCTGGTGATTTTCATGTTTCCACTAGAGGCCCCATGCACGAAATACGTGCAAGGGCCGCTTCATCTGAAAGGTCGTCTGGAAGGACATCCAGAAGGTCGTTTGGCTGTCCGGTCTAATTAGTACATAATACTTTTATTATAATAGATTAGCAAGAAAAGCCTGCTAATAAGTCTCACTCATATGAATCCTCATTAAGGTATTTTCACCCCCGCATTAGCTGACAACCTTAAGCCAGTCTTCTCGTTTGGGTTTGATATAAAGTCTCATCTTGGAAAGGGGGTGAGGGGTAGGTGAAGGTGGGCAAAGTGGGGGAAAGAAAAACGAAGAGACTTTCCCTTGGGCGACGGCATAGGTTGCAGGGTGCAGAGGATGTTTTATGGAGTGTACACTTGAAACCTATGTTTTTGAACCAATATCACTCCAATAAATTCAATGAAAAATGAAATATTTCAAATATTTCAAATGCTGAAGGAGAAATTCAAGACACTTGGCTCATAATAGTGCCAACTGCGCAGTTCCCTAAGGGACGGCTTCTGAGAGAAAGGGTGTTGAAGCTGCAAGGATTGCTGGAGGATGCAGGTTGGGGTGCAAGACAAACTTGGGGAATTACTGTAGTGCTTGGAATGCAGACTTTCCTCCATGTTGATAATGTCACTCCCAGCAACGAAGTCACTCACCCCTTTTTCTGGGTGAATGTGAGGCCTTTGGGCTACGTGTACATTTCACGTTTGGACACCTGAGCGCAGGGCACTGCAGGGCGGCCGTAAGGGAGACCTCAAGGAATTCGGCCCGCGCTCAGGGTCAGTTACTCCGAGCTGCACCGCTGCGGACACAGTGCTTACCTCCGTTACGTCCTGGTTGCCTGGAGGCATGCCTGCGTCAGGGTGCTGTCTGTAATTAAGAACGCAGTAAATGTTGGCTACGCTCGCTGCTTGCTTTGCCTCTGCTATGTAAGTGGGCATGTGGTGTAAATTGGGAAAATTGATACCTATCTTATAAAGTTGAGGAAAGGAATACACAGCGTAAGCCACTGGAGAATGCTTTAACACGCAAAGACATGAAATTATAAGGAATTTCAAATTATATGTTGTCTTCCTTGGGTCTCTAATTATGTGCTGTGTCTGAGTTGTGTTTCCTAAACTTCTTTGAGGCATAGATCAGCCACGTGCCCTTCTTGGAGGTTTCTGGTCTACCCAGTGCAGCGTCAGCCTGGCAGCCTACGGGAGGCATTTAATAAGCAACTCCTGGCCAGCAGTCTTGATTATAGCAGCCAGGGGGTGGTTCTTCCAAATTTGTGTGGCATGTTTGTATACATGTTATATACTTAACTAGAGGCCCGGTGCATGAAATTCATCCACTGGTAGTGTCCCTAGGCCTGGCTGGCGATTAGGGTCGATCGGGGCCTTCCGGCTGCTGGCCAGGGCCTCCCTTCATTCCGCACTGCCCCCTGGTGGTCAGTGCACATCATAGCAAGTGATCAGTCTCCTAGTTGAACTACCGCAGGGACAATTTGCATATTAGGCTTTTATATATAGATATATAGATATATATAGATGAAAAATTACTTGTTTTAATTATGCATGAATGTGTTTTATTTTACCCCAAACACTGTAAATTTCTACAATGAATTATTATATTTGAACACTTAGAACAATAGAGGGCATAAAGATATCACTACCCATGGGTTAGCTTATAGTAAGTGCTATAACTTTGTCGTTATAACCAGTTACCATTTACCAGGTGGGGAGCAGTCTACCACTCAGCACCTAGCCAAGTATCAAACTACAAAATGAGAGAATTATAAAGGGCGGAGTCTGAATCCTAAAAATAACAAAGCCATATAAGCTATGTTCTTCAACAGGTTCATTAATGTTACTCGGGAGTTTGATGGAAGTTAGCAAGGTCCTGTGGGAACTTGAAAACAGTGGACTTGAGGGGAGTGAGGCAGAGAAGAGGTTAGGAAATCACTCCCAATGGAAAATCACATCACATTAACTTCATGCACCATCACATGTGAGCAACCAACAGTATTACACCCACTTCCAGTTTACGGAATCGAAATCACAACTGGAGGTCATGTGTCTAATCCCTGAGAATAGCAGCTTTAGGACGAGAGCCGTCTGGGTAATAAGATGCCCATTATCGGCGTCTGCCCCAGGGTGACCTGCTTTTACCCTGCGACCTACGGATCTCCCTCCCTGTGAAGCATCTGAGAGGGGGCCCGGGCAATGGCGTGTCAGTGCTGGGGTCAACACGCCAGCGGGAGCTGTCACTTCTGTGTGTCCTGCACCCAGAGGCCGTGTTCCCGCAGATGGCGTGCAGCAGAGTGAAGGACAGGAAGTCTTCTCTTTCAGTCATTTTGGGGCAAACGATGGAAATACAATGAGAAGGCAGGACCATGCTGTAAGTCATTGTTATGTCTCCAGAAACTTTGAGATAAGCATCCCAATTTCTTCAAAATGCACCAAATTGCAAATATATTAAAAGGTCCACCTAGCAGAGCACATAACTTCCGTCTCCCTCCTCTGGAACAGGAGAATCCCCCTTAATTACCAATATCTTCATTCTTCCCCAAACCATTACATTTTAATAAGAAGCTTCTTAGCAGTTACTCTTAGAGTTATGTCCATAGTTGCCATACAGGTTCCGATAGCCAATTTCATACATGGCTATTAAGTCCTGATTTCATCCTGAAATCTGCCCTGATTACTGTGTGGGGTGCACTGATGAGTAAGACAGGATTTTTTCTGTATGAAGAGTGATAAACAGATGAATAAGAAGGAAATGTTCAGTGGGACAGGGATGTAAGTGGCTCACTCTCCAACAGTCCAAGCACCACAAACACTTTCAATGTGTTCTCTCTCAGCCCAAAGCAGTGTGGATGGAGGGCTAAATTCCTCATCGAACTTACAAGCTTGCACTGGGCTTGATACTACATTGGCAGAGTATCGAGTAGAATTTGAATCCCCCTCTGCCCCCGACGGAAAAAAACTTATGATGACCTATCTAATAATGAGACTCTGTAAAACTTCTGAACACCTGTAGACTAGGAAGAGTCTTCATTTTTCCACTTTTTTATAACCCAGTAGCACATTAAGTTTAAAATAATATCTGAAGTTTATCAGGTATCAAGTTAAATAAAATACCTTATGGTTCTATTCTTTTTTTTTTCCTAAGTTTTTTTCAACTTCCACACTTCTGTAACTTGATTATGTTACCTCATGAGCAACCTTAACCATATGACATTTAGGATCTACTCAGCGAAGAATTGCTTATGCAGCAAATGATTTATGTTCAGCCTATCAGGTGCTGAATAAGACCTGCCCTCCTACAGGCTGAGTGGGGAACATACAAGATCAATCAAGGCCATCTAAACACGAGGAAGACTTTATGGCAAGAGGGAGACTCAACCTAGTTTGTTTCAGACAGTCAGTTTATGTCAATAATCTTGGAGTATTTATTAATATCACCCATTTCATTGTCAAGAGTGTCCCAGTGTGGAAAGGTAATTATATGGTCACAGTAGAGAGTGGGAAAGTATGGGAATCAGAGTCAGACAAATTCTAGATTAAATCTTGATTTCCTCTTTTCCCTCCTTTGTGACATTGGGCCTCATTTCCTCCATCTGATAAATGGGGATATTACCAAGTTACCTTATAAATTACAGGACTACTGTGAGGATAAAATAAAGGGTTTATTAAAGACGCTGCCCTCCCAACCCTCACTCCAGGTGTCTGGCATCAGTGTAGACACGTAGTCCACATTCAGTACAGACTTGCTAATGCTTAGAAATGCAGGGTCAGCTACATAATTTCATTGGGACCCAGTGAAAAACAGAAATGCAAGCTCTCTTGTTTGACAAACAGGAATAAACTACTGTAAAGTGGAAAGTCCTTTCTTTTTCCACACACTCTCTTCCAACTCATCATAATATATTTTGCTATTTAATGTTATTCATTATAAATAAAGACAACTTAAAATTGTTAGCATGGATTTTACCATTCATGTGTATGCTATGTAAAGCCCGTTTTAACTGCAAAGATAAGAGCGTTTAACTCCTAGAGAATCACTGGAGCGACGCCGTTCGCATTCCTTAGCTCCCGCTCCCATGTGTCTATTCCATTCGGACCAGAACAGGGAAAAACCTGCACAAATGTGCTCTGGCTAAACTTTTATTGTGGTTTTATACTTAATGCACATGCGCTGCATAAAGACTAAGGGAGAACTGGCAGGAAAGGGACTATGGGTTGCCCTGTCTCCCCCTTTCTTTCCAGGTCATTCTTTCCAACGGAAGTACTTGGCTAGTCCAAGAGGTGACACAAGTCAAAGTGCACAATAGGCTCCTTAGTCGCTGGGTTTCCGAGCAGCCACAACCTCTTATGTATTCGGAGCAGGTGCTGGGCTGGATAATGGGAAGGGTGGTTTCCTGCCAGTGTCCCCACATACCCTGTAGGAGAGTAGCACGTCACCTCGCACGCTGAGCGCCCACAACCACAGGGACACAGACATTCCCTGCTCCTGGGCATCAGCGATGCTCTCTGCAAATGGCAGGGCAGGAGCTAGGCATCGGTGATGGGAGTTGAACTCTGATCATCTGCATGTTCCTTGGTCCCCCTGGATTTTACTTAGAAAAGCAAGTTCAAACTTTACAGGGTCACGAATTTCAACACAGTGACAGCATTCAGTTCAGCACAAGGCCCTTCTGAATGATGGGCCCTGTCCACCACCACAGGCCACGAGTCTCCAGCGCTGGCTTTAGGGGAGGACAGAGCTTTTCTGGGCGACTAGAAGCATGGCACTGAGCACCAGGCCGGGGAGACAGGCTGAGCCTGTGACATGCCCATGAGCACAAGAGGCACACATGGCAGAAAGGACGCCATCAAACCGAGTCACCTGGACTTCCCAAACTGCCCAGTCCCACCCCACCCCCACCGCCGCTGTGTGCGCAGACTCTGCTACGCCTGCCTGTGCACTAATACTCTTGCTTTCACTCCACAACAAGAGGCGTTTGACGGGTCATCTTATTTCTTTCCTTAGGTTGGCATCAATTTGGCCAGTGCTGTTAGCACATTGATACTCTGAATTCCCACACTCACGAAGGTCAGTTGAGAGGCCGAGGTAAAGCAGCCCTTTGAAAACAGGTCAAGGACAAAAAGTGTGTCTTCCCGAGACCCAGGAAAATGCCTGCACGTGCTCAGCTGCCCTTTGACCCTGTCCTCGCCTTTGGGGAGTCTTCCACCTGCTGACATGCACCTGCTGCTGAGCCTGCGAGGGAAACTGTGGGGTCTACACTCCCAAACCCCTGGCTCTTACCGGTTGCAGACAGGCCTGGGAGGACCCGTCTGTGGTAATTTTTAAAAATAAATAAAAGATTATTTCATTGACTCCACTGTTTTTATCCCTTTAGAATAGCATCTTGTATTGGAAAAGTTAACTCAAACCTCAATATCGCAGTTACACTTCTATGGCATTTATACATTTTTTGCATGTCCAGTCTGCCTGGGGTCACATATATTTCTTAGGGAAAATGAGACCATGGTCACCATCACTTCATTGAAAGAGAAAAAGATATTGCTCCATTAACAAAATGACCTTGTTATTATTGAGGTTAGTTTAGTACAAGGAACAAGATGCTGTTATAATTTAATGTGATGAACAACATTTGATTCTAAGTAAGACATTTCCAAGCACCCCAACAAATATGGAGGAAAACCGAACATCAGAAAGTCGTGAAGGCTACCACGTGCAAAAATAAAGGTTTGTGGCATACGCTGCCGATGAAAGCGGCCAAGCCACTGAAAACTAGATAGTAATGAACAGAACTTGGGGCCGACATTGCTTGCACGCATGTGGACATGGGCTTGTATTGTAAATATAAAATAAGAGATGTAGGACAGCTCCGTCTGCCTCGATACCGCCAGCCACGACTTTCCCCCATTTGAAATAAATTGCACCTTAAATCCGAAGGCAATTTTCCGTAGTTTGGTGTACAGCAGAGATTTCGCCTTTGATAGTTAGCAGCCCGGGAGCTGACGAACTTGTGAAGTCTGTGTGCCTGCCAACTCGGATGTCTGTGTCTGTGCGTGCTACCTTTCCCGTGCACGCCGCGAAATGACTAAATTACAGGTATTTTACATGTGTTTTGTGGCACAAGACAGATACGGTCCACTGGTATAATTTATCTTGAAACACCCTGTTTTATAAAATTATAGAAAAGCACTGCAATTTGCTCAATTTTTTATTTCTAAGACTATGGCAAAATCTTCAAAGCCGGGAGGATGTCTTGCAGATAAGAACTTAGCCAGGCAATCAACAATTTTCATCAAAGCTCCGGGTTTGGGGAAATAGAGCACAATTGTGGCTTTAAAATCTTGGTAATGTTTCCTACTATTAGCTATTTTGTCTTTTGTATTTTGACCTAATTCAGCCACCAAAGGCATCAATTCTTACCGAAGATTAGATACGCGCGCACACATACACACACATGCACACAACAGTCCAAATCAGATTACCCACAATCAAGGTAATTGAGACGCACAAAATTGGGCATCTGGGCTGCGGGGCTGCTTTGGCCTTCGCCTTTGATCCCAAGAGCTGCCACCGAAGCCCCAGCCATACCCGCGCTCCTACCACCCAGGGGCAATTTCCAATTTTAAAAATTGCGTTTTAAAATTTGTTTTGACTTCCTCATCCTTCCTAGCAGGATCACATGTGAAGAGCCAAAAGACTCCCTAGAAAACATGTAAGCCTTATGGCATTTAAATAAAACGCAAGACAATTTGATATTGAAAACAATTCTCACTCATGTTCAGTGGTTACTTAAAATATGTTGTGTCTCTAGTTAGTTCAGTTTTAAATGTCCTGTTTTTTTTTTTTAACAATCAGTGAAGAATCTCTGGATGTTAGGAAATATTTCATATTTGTGTGATTACACTGTGAAATTCTGACATAGAATTTGACACTTCATTTAACACAGAAATAACAATCAGTTACAAAAGGGCAATCTTTAAGTTTTATATTTGTCAATGTGGCTGGATATGTCAAATTTATATTTATATTTTTTACTTACGTTGTCTATTTAACATTCTGGAAAATCTATCTGAGTATCTATGATGTATTGATGGGGCTCAATTGGCTAAAGTTAAATTCTGTATCTTAACTTCTTACTTTAAATGATTCTTTATGTAAAATGTTTCTATTCCTAAAGACATGGTCAATCTTTCTTCTTTGGAACTATCTGAGGTGGGCATAACTTACAGGTATTTAAAGGGGGTGGTTTGTAGGGGCTTTCTGCTTTACTCGGCTATTTTTTGTTCACTAGAACGAGAACTTCTGCACATTACCCATGAAGTACACACCTCATCAGTAAATCGTCCCTGAGAAGTTGACATATTTTCTGAATTCATAGTTTTTGATGACTTTACATGTATATCAGGTAACAGACTGAGACAGCGGAACGGAGTGGACCAGGGATATGGCCTTTATGTTGGAGTCCCCTTTCTATCCACTTATTAGCTTCGTGGCATTAGGATCTAGCTGAATTTCTCTGAAATTCATTTTAAAATAATTACATCAGCTAGTTGTGTTGTTGGGCAATTAGTAACAAGTATGGATAACCTGAATCAAAGGCTAAATGATAGTTATTACATCAAGCATTTTACATACAATGTCTCACTTGTCTCACTCACACAAAAAATATATCCAACATCCTATGTACTATCATGATCCTTATTTAGAGACTAGAGCCCCGATGCATGAATTTGTGCACGGGTAGGGTCCCTTGGGGTGGGAGATCGGACCACAGCACGCCCCCAGCCTCGCAGCCCTGCTGGCACCCCACCTTGGCCTGGTGCCATCCCCTCACCTGCTCCACCATCCCTCCTGCTGGGCGATCGATTGGGGCTGGGCGCCCTGCCCGGCTTTCTCAGCACCTGGGAGCTATGCGGCGGCCCTGCCCCCCGCTGCTGCTGCTGGTTGCCCTCTGCTGGGCAATTGGCTGGGCGATTGGGCCCCGTTCACACCCGCCTTGACCTGTCACTTCCCACTCACCTGCTCCACCATTCCACCGCGGTCCTGCTCTGGTCAGGGCACATCAGGCCCAGCAGTGCCTCCATGCCTCCTGCTGCCAGTGCTGTGTCACTGACGCCTGCCATGTTCCACACTGCCCCCTGGTGGTCAGTGCACCTCATAGCAAGTGGTCGAAAGACCACCCAAGGGGACAATTTGCATATTAGGCTTTTATTATATAGGGTATCAAAACTGAAGTTCAAGGGAGCTAAATGCTGCCTAGTGCCATAGAATCAACTCAAAATCTGGACTTCGAATTCAGGCTCTTTGAATCCAGAGGTCACATCTTTCACTACATTATCCTCGAATCCTAAGACACTGTTTAAAGTGAGGTATGCACAGAAAATGATAGGGGGTAATGAGGATGTGGGGACAGTGGAGGACTAGTGCACTGTTGATGGAAATGTAACATGGAAAACTGCATCTCTAAAAAAATGAAAAATAGAATTACCATGTGACCCAGCAACTCCACTCTGGGTATATGCTCAAAAGAATCCAAAGTAGGGATTTTAAGAAAGGGTTATACACCCATTTCCAAGGCAGCAGCATTCTGTGAAATATTCTGAGAAGTGAAAGTAATCTAAGGATCCATTGATGGAAGAATGGATAAACAAACTGTGGCATAAATCTATAATAATAAAAGCGTAATATGCTAATTAGACCAGAAAGCTGAATGACCTTCCAGACGTCCTTCTGGACGTCCTTCTAGATGACTTTCTGGATGACACAGCAGCTGTGTGGGTCAAGCCCCTTGCACAAATCTCGTGCATCAGGCCTCTAGTAAGCATATAATGGAACATTATTCAGCCTTAAAAAGGCAGGGAATTATGATACACACCCTCATCAGTGAATAACCCTTAAGAAGTTCACATATTTTCTGAATTCACAGTTTCTGACTTGATTTTACATGTACATCATATTTTACAGCTGAACAAAGAGGACATTATGTGAGTGAAATAATATACAAAAGAACAAGTACTATATGATTCCCCTTACGTGAGGCACCTGGCAGAGTAAAATTTATAGAAACTGGAAACAGAATGGTGGTTTCCAGGGGCTGGGGGATGGGGAGGAGGAGGAGTTTCCGTTTTGCACGATTAAAAGCCATCTGCGGATGGATAGTGGTGATGGGACGCCAGTACTTAATGCCACCAAACAGAACGCCTAAAAACCGCACATTCCCGGCCACAGGCATTGTGCTGTGATTTGGTGAGGGGGGTGGGGATTGAGGAAGACAATAGACACTCTCTTTTTTCTTAATAAAAGGGGAAGAGGAAAGAGGCCATCTCAAATAGTAATTAAATTTTGCCAACCACGACTCTTGAATGACATGAACTTTACATTTTTCTGATACACTGGATGAAAAAAGAAATCAAAATTGCCCACATGTGCAGTTTTAGCCACTTCTGCGAGAAGCACCGTGGTCCAGGCTCAGGGCTGACACCTTTCAATGAACCGATCATGACGTGGGCGCCCGTCCGTGCTGCCCGACCCATCAGGCCCGAGCGACGGCGGCCACGGCCACGGCCACGCCGGCGAAAGGGCCGAGAGCCTGCAATTTAATTGACGGGCTCTCTCTTTCTGAGAAGTTGTAATTCCCCAATTTTGGATATCGCAGTAAATGTGACACAAAGACAGCATCTTAACATAGCATTACTTAACAAAGGCGGCTGTCATTTCTGTCGCATGAAAACCTGTCAGAAGCCGCACTTCAACTTTCCAGTTGCCATAGATACCGCCTTTCCCTTTGTGACCAAAAGTGAAAAATGCAGCTCAGTGTCACGATTCGAATCTAAAGAATGGAAACCACTTCAGAAATGTACACAAAGGCTCAGGAGCCAGTCCCTCACCACCGGGACTTCGGTGGCACCGAGGAAAATTCTGGGACATCGCTCGGTGTTGGCTGGTGGCGGAGTCGAGCGCAGAATACCATGAACCAGCCCTGCCCGTTTCCACGGCGCCTTCTGCATTCATGTTTTCATTATGAATAGAAGGAAGTACCTGGGACTTCACACTCAAGTTGTGAAACTTAACCTGGATGAATGGAGGCTCTTGGTATAGTTATATTAATAAAGGAGCAAAGGGGACAGTGTGTGTCATTGTGGTGGTTTTATCCTGGCCTGTACTACGTGTTCTTTCCAAATATATTTTTATTGATTTCAGAGGGGAAGGGAGAGGGAGAGATTGAAACATCAATATTGAGAGAGAATCATTAATCAGCTGCCTCTTGCACGCCCCACAGTGGGGATCGAACCTGAAACCCAGGCCTGTCCCCTGACCAGGAATCGAACCCAGGACTCCATTCCTATATCACCACTCAACCACTGAGCCATGCCCACTGGGCTGGAATACATTTTGTACTGAAGAATGGTAGCCACTGATCACCATGAGTTTAAGGATAAATCATAAAAGCTGTGTATTTGGGAACCAGAGAAGCTCAAAGAGCAAAATTACCCAAATGAAAATGAAAGCCCTGACGGAAATCCTATATACTAAAGGTCTAATATGCAAATTGTCCCCACGGGCCGGAGTTCAACCTATCGGGAGTTAGATGTGCGCTGACCACCAGGAGGCGGCGCTAAACACGGCAGGCGTCGGTGATTCGGTGCTGGGAGCAGTGGAGGCGATGCCGGCCCCGACAAGAGTAGGACCACGATGGGACGGTGGAGCAGGTGAGTGGATGGCACCAGGCCAAGGCAGGAGTGAGCACGGGCCCCAATCTCTCCACTGGCCACCCCACATATCAGCCCTGATCACCAGCCAGGCCGAGGGACCCTGCCTGTGCATGAATTTCATGCACTGGGCCTCTAGTAATTATACGACTGGAAATCACCTGGAGCAGGAAACTGCATGTGCAGGGAAAGGGCCACCCCCTCACCCTGCTGTGTGGCCTCTGCCAAGCCGGCTGCGGAAATTAGCTTTCCTCGCTCTCTCAGGTCCTCTGGGGAGGGAGAGTGGCGGAGATATAAGAATCCTTGTTCAGTCGGCGTGGCTCAGTAGTTGAACGTCCACCTATGAACCAGGAGGTCATGGTTTGATTCCCTGTACTGGGGTTGCAGGCTCGATCCCCAGTAGGGGGCATGCAGGAGGCAGCCAGTGATTCTCTCTCATTATTGATGTTTCCATCTCTCTTCCTCTCTGAAATCAATAAAAATGTATGTTAAACAAAAGAATCTTTGCTCAAATGCCTTTGCAATTAAAAAAAGGATTGAAAATGTACGGGTTCCCCCCTTTCTTGTGGTCTTTTAAAAATATATTTTGTAATAAATTCAAGTCGAATAATCCTCGTTTAAGAAAAAAGGGGTGATTAAAATAATGATCCACTAAAATAGTTATTCATACACTTATAATGGCAACTAGTACAATTCACAGTAAAAATTTAACTGTGAATCTTTTGGGAAAAATAATATCATTATGGGAACATTAACACAAATCTCAAAATCGGAAGGGAGTATGGCATGTGTTCCTGCATGAGCAGATCTATTGGTGTCCTTTAGGTCCTTGGCCAGTTGTGGCACAGTGATTACCTGCTCAGGCTCTGCAGGCAGAAAGCCAAGGATCACATTCTAGCTCTTCCATGCTCACCTCCATGATACTATTCAAATTCTCCAATGTCTCTAATTTTGTTTCCATATCACTAAAATGGGGATGATGACAATATTACCTACTTCACCAATTATTGTTTGGGTTTAATGAGGTCATACAGGTAAAAAAGAGCCAAATAAAAGTTAGATATTTTCGTTTTAAAATAAAACATAACAACCTTGTGGTTAATTTCTCCTCCCCCCCAAAAAAAATAAATAAATAAATAAAATAGTTATTCATACAACTATTTTTTTAGAAAACTGTTCCCTTTCTGTACAGAAAGGCAAGTGGAGAGAGACTATTAATGTTTACTAATGCGCTCAGCATTATTTTTGGTGGGATAGTGTTCAGGGGGATCAGAATTCCTTCATAGTTATCACCTACAACAATGGGGAAGCAACAGGTGTGATGGGTGAGCCTGTGGGCTTCAGTGGTTCTCAACCTTCTGGCCCTTTAAATACAGTTCCTCATGTTGTGACCCAACCATAAAATTATTTTCGTGGCTACTTCATCACTGTCATGTTGCTGCTGTGATGAATCGTCATGTAAATATCTGATATGCAGGATGGTCTTAGGCGACCCCCGTGAAAGGGTCGTTCGACCGCCAAAGGGGTTGCGGCCCACAGGTTGAGAACCGCTGGCTTAGGGTTTGATGGACTGGCCTCTGCCACTCAGCAGGATGGGAGAGTTTATAAGTTACTTCTCTAAATCCTGATCCCTCACCCAAATAAATAAAAATAACATCCACCGGCTGGTGTCATTACTAATTTAAAATGATAATATAAAGTAATTATCACAGTTCCAACCACATGGAAAATCCTCATGAAAATATGAGAAGCAATACGGAGTGACACAAACATGGCTATGGAGAGGGAGAAGACATACCACCTGATCTGATGGGAAGACTGGATTTTGTAAGGAACGCTGTTTTTTTCCAAATTACATTGGGACACAGTCCCAAACAACATTAGCAGGAACTGACAAAGGTCATGTGGAGACTAACTGGAATCCAATAGAAAAAAAATAATTTTAGAGAAAAGTGTTAATGATTCTAAGATATTTAAGATGTACTAACAAAAATCTAAACAATATGTCATATTGCAATAATTATGAAGAAGCTCAATAGAGGATGCATACCTCAGAAGTAGATTCCAGAAAGTATAACACTTGACTATGAGAAGAATGTTGTATAAAAAGTCAGTGGAGAAATCAAAGGTTACTCTCAAGGTGATTTTAGAAATATTGGATTAACGTGTTAGGAGAGTAAAGCTAGATTATATTATACGTCATAGGTGGGAACAATATATGAATGTGCTACAACACTAGAAGTAAAAATTACAATCATTCTAAAGCTCTAGAAGAAATCACAGAATATCAATGTATTTAGGAACAGGAGATGAACTTCTACGTGAATGAGTCTGGAATTCCAGTGGGAAAGGTGTTTAGATGTAAAGAAATATGTTTAATGTTATATATCAACAATTTCATAACCAAATGTGTAAGACAAATAACAAAGAGAAATATGTTTGTGACAAATAGCATTAGACAGAGATCACTTTCAAGTCAAGTAAGAAAAATGGCCCAATAGGAAAAGTGGCCCAAGTCATTTAGATGCGTTAGTGAGAAATACAAATGGCCACTAAACACAATAAAGGCTTCATATCACCAATAATTAAGTAATGCAGAATTACAAAAGATGCCATCAACCTCCATAAAACTGGCAAATATGAAAAGAATTCCAAATGCAAAGATAAGTATGATGGGACAAGGATCCTCATAAGGTACTTTCAGAAGTAGCCTTTTGGGAAAGCCATTTGGAAAATACAGGGTTGTTTTTTTAATTGTCTTTTTTTCAATATTCATTGTTTCCAGATCTCTATCTTAAGAAGATGGAAAACAAAGGTATATGTGGAAGAATTTTCATTGCAGTGCTTTTGTGAAAATAGTAAGCAATATAATTATCATCAATTATAAAATCTATAATAATAAAAGCATAATATGCTAATTAGACTGGACGTCTTTCGGGTCGAAGCCAGGGCGTCTAGGGAAGCCGATGAGGGCAGGTGGGGGAAGGAAGGCCCACTCTTGCACAAATTTCATGCATTGGGCCCCTAGTAGTTAAATAAATGATTAGCCAATACTTTAATTATTATATTTTCATTAAAATTATTTTTCAAATAAACATTTAAAGTGATCAAAGCGTATTAAATGAGAAAAAGGAACAACTCAGAATACAATGGTCTAACTGCATAATTTTAATTTTGGGTAAGTAAATATTTATAATTTACAGTTGTGTGAATGTATTCTAAGTAGAAATTCAATTAGAACATTGACAGAAATATATTTATGAAATGATAGTGAAAATATTTCTCAGTTTCTTCTATATACATTTTTGGATTTTGCCAATTTCCTAAAATGAATAATGAAATATGTTCAAATAATCTAAACCTCCAACCCCTCTGTGTGGGAGGGTTTAATTGCTCCAATTTTTCAGATGCGGAAATTGAGGAACGGACCAATAATTTGTCTGAGACCATAAAACAAAAATATAACAGATGCCACTCAATCCCCAGATGTGCTTGATTCTGATGAATTAGCCTAACCCGTGAAATCACAGCAGCCATTTGTTGTAAAACACTAACCAATTAATAAATTTTAACTCAAACTAATAAACGAATTAATAAAGTACTCAGTCCATCAGATTTGAATAGGATATTCAGCCTACCCTACGTCATTGGACTTTGATGATTCAAGGCTTATGAACATCTTCTAGTTTTAATGTTTGAATAAAAATGTCTCCCAAAGAGAAAAATAAAAAGTTGATTGTTGTCACTGTTGATGTTTCTTAAATAACCTGGAGGACAAATAACATAATAATGAAACCAAGGCTAGTGATTAGCTGCTCAAGTACAACCTCTTCCATCATTGGAAATGCTTTTCTGCATCAGTAAGGACATATTATGTAAAATAGATGCTTGGCCTCAGCTTATAACTGGTCTGCCCATAATTAACATTATTGAAAAGCTTATACCTGGTCTGCTCATAATTAACATCATTGGAAAACTTTAAGTGCTAACCACATTTTCCATAAAAGGGAATATATTGTAGAGGGAGAAAATTTTCTCTTAATTATTTTTAACAACTTTATCCATAAGACTCTAGTTAATAGTATTTTCATTTTACAATGCTCTACATTTTAAAGTTATATTTAGTAACAGACTACAGTAGTGTGATTAAAAACTTGTCATTTGAAGTGTATAATAATCTAAAAAGACCTATAAATAACTCTACACTTAAGAACATTGTCTTTTTTATTCAAAAACAATGCTTTTTATGCTAGCTAATTGAATTATTATAAAACTAGAGGCCCGATGCACAAAATTCGTGCAAGAGTAGGCCTTCCTTCCCCCGGATGCAGGCACTGGCTTCCCTCTGGCACCCGGGACCCGGGCTTCCCTTGAAGCCCTGGCTTTGTCCAGAAGGTCGTCCGGAAGAACGTCCAGTCTAATTAGTATATTACACTTTTATTATTATAGATTATCAATGAAGTCTCTGGTATTTCCAAAGGTGCACTCATTTAACTTCAACCAAAATTCCATATTCTTTGGAAATTACACAGAAATTTGTCACCCTAGACTGCAGAGAAAACAAAATCACAAACTAACTTCCAAATAAATGACATACTTAGCACTAACTGTTATGTAATCAATGTTATAATTCCTTTTTATTATAATTCTAATGACTGACTTTTTATCTGAATGGATATGAACGTATGTATACTAGAAGCCCAGTGCACGAATTACGTGCATGGGTATGGTCCCTAGGCCTGGCCGGCGATCAGGGCCTTCCATCCCCTGGCTGCTGGCTGGGGCCTTCATTCATTTCACACTGCACCCTTAGGGTCAGTGTACGTCATAGTGAGCGGTCAAACTCCCGATTCGGTCACTCGAGGGGACAATTTGCATATTAGCCTTTTATTATGTAAGAATATGTATACATACATGTGTACATTGTACATTTTTTAGAAACAATGGCAATAGCAGTCCATATTTTATTCCTTGCTTTTAGGGGAAAAGAGTAAATAAAGTATCAAGTACACAGAAAATTATATTTTTCCTGTGGAGCCCAAAATTAGTGAATTGGATGTCTAAGAATATTTTATTCTAGAAAGAAATCACTGTAATTCGACATCTGAGCACAAAACCTCCACTCATTTTGAAGTAGCTTTTAGCTTTGTAATGTGCAAAGACTAATGTGTAAGTTCTAATGGCAATGGTTTTATATTAATGGATTTAGTGCTAGAAGGAATTACAACAGCTCCAAAATTCTGCTGTAAGCTGGAAGAATAAGAAGTGGAATCAAAGTGTGTTTTTGAAATCCAAAATAACATACATACTAACATGCTTGCAGTGTGTCTGTGTACATGACACGCATAATTTATAAAGTGTACCTATAGGAATGTAGGCTTCTACTGATCTCATTCACAGTGAATTATCTTTCATGCAAGAACTAAAATGACAAAAATATATTTTACATTTGATTCCAATTCAAGGTTCAAGATAATTTTATCAAGAGAAAAGTGCTAAGACATTCATTACTTAGTATTATTCATAGCTTTCTAATTTATGATTAAAAGTATTTCAATGGCCTTAATTTTGAAGAATAATGGGCAACTGAAAGAAGCCATTCTCCTGAGCCATTATTTTCTACAAAGAAAAATGCTGATGAAGAACAATAAAACTACAACATGTAAACAGAAAAGAAAGAATAATGTGCCCCGGGCAGATAACGCAAAATTCGAAAGGAACAGCAAGTGAAACTGAAAGACCAATCCCATAGTCGGTCTTCCTGTTATTTTCCGGAGAGGCGCTGGCGGAGGTCTCTCGGTAGCTGCCAGATCCCTCCATCCCGGCCTCATGTCAGCACAAGGCCCGAGTGAGCGCCTTTGCTGCCAGCATGGCTTTGTTTGAGGTGATCTTTCTGTATTCAGTATAAATCGCTGTATTGTTGGTGGAAATGTTTTACTAAAAAAAAAATAACAAAATCCGAGCACACACACAACCTATAGCTGGGTATGCAACAGATCACTTCGCCTTGTTCATGAAGCCTCATGTTAAAAATAAATAAGGGCAGAGTTGCTAATGACACGCTTTCTCGGAGTTAGTTCTCTGTGACCTCACAGCTCGCATGTCTCGGTGCCTGTAAGTCTGACAATAAATGTCAGTGTCCAGAGACCGGCAATGGGGGCGCACACAGCTGCTGGTGGGCAGCTCTTGATCAACTTCTAATTCCAATGTCGTCACCCTAGCGGGATACACCCTGTGTCCCTTCCTAAAGAGGCCCGCAGTGGCCCCTGGCCCCGCAGGGGTGGTGGCCAGGGACCACTGCTCTCTCATCCAGTGCAGCCTGGCTGAGGCCTCCCCACGGTGACTAGCAGCCGAGTAGGCCAGCTCTCACTAACCAGTAGACTAGCAGCCGAGTGGCCAGCACTCACTGACCAGTAGACTAGCAGCCGAGTGGCCAGCACTCACTCACCGGAGCCTGAGCTGGAGCAGCCAGTCTGACAGGAAAATGGGACCCGCCTGCCCTAATGTTTGCATCCCACACAGAAGGAAAAGCTCACTTACGTCTGTGATCTCCTCAACATCTAATCCCAGCGGGCTGATCACAGCACCATGGCCCCATGTCCCCTGACCCGGACACACATGAGAACCCAGAGACCTGCCCCACCACAACACGGACCTGGGAGCTGTGGGAACCCCATGCCCTGGCCTCCTGGCTCCAGAAAACCCATGGCACTTGTTCAAGGTCCTGATATGGCCAGATGCCCCTCTCACACCTGGCACAGACCGGACTCCCCACTTCCCCAGCATGGCCATCCCTCTGGGCCCTGTGGGAACGCTGCTCCCCCCACCCCACCCTCTGCAGCATCTTCCATGCCCCACCTTATGAGCCGGTAACTCCCAGGGCCTGGGCCTCAGGGGGATCCTGCCCTTTCTCGGGGGCTGGCAGTGGGGCGATCTGAGGTGGGGACACATTAAGGGGACCTCCCCCCGCCTCAGCACTGCCAGCCTCTCCTCGGGCTTCTAGGGGGAAGCCACGGGCAGGTTCTTCTACACAGACGTCCTTCCCCTCCTGCGAACGAACCACACCCCTGAAGAGGAGCAGACATTCCCCCACCCCCAGCCCCAACACCCCCATATACATCCTGTACGTTATGGTTGGATTCTCGATTGGGGGACCCCTCCCTCCCCTCCTCCGAGTCCTTGGAGAGCCCACCGAGGGACTCAGAAGAAGCACCGATGTTTGTGGCGGGCGGCCCCCTGCCCGGGCGTGAGCATTTCTGTGGTCATTTCCTGTGATTCCACACAGTCCGGTTAGTAAATCTAGAGCCCACCGAGGGACTCAGAAGAGGCACTGGAGGAAACCACGCGGGCATTTCTGTGGTCATTTCCTGTGATTCCACACAGTCCGGTTAGTAAATCTCTCAGAGACCCTTTGTGAAGGTCATTTCCTCCGGGCAGGGCTCAGCGATCCCGGAGCCCCTGGGGAAGCCCTTATTCCGCCCAAAAGGGCACATGAGGCCGATTCCCCTCAGGCGGCCGCTCCCTCCCGCCCTGGGTGCGATGGGAGGCTCAGGAAGGACCGCGCACCTTCGTCTGTGCCAGTGATTTGCAGGGAGACAAAATTCTAAGGGAATTTTTTAAAGCAATCCACGGGCAGGTCTCCTTAAGGAAGATTAATGGGACATCTTTCCTACTGTGAAGAGTAGAGACTATATTATTAATGTGATCCTGCGCAGGAGATATGAACTGTGATACCCAAAAGGCCGAAAACTTTTCATTTCCTTCGATGTTACTAAAATTTATTTTTAAACAAAAAGGCATGACACAACATGATATTTTTAAAACATCCTCTTCTATTTTTCAACTATAACAATTCCTATTATAGAAATTTTATCCCAAAGTTAAATGTCCCATGTTTACATAATTTCAGGACTTCAGAAAGTTAATGTTCCCTTTTGACACAAGTAGCAAAGTTATTTTTTTATCAAACTAAGACTGCAGCAATGGATAATGAGTGAATAAAATTCCTTTCAATCCCACTGCTCAGCATAACCTGCAATTGCATGGAGAAGCCCTCTTATAGAAATGAGACACCTTATCGAATGGAAACATTTATAAATTTCTCTTTCAAAGAATAATGCCTCAAAGATAACTCAAATGGCCATCATCATCCATTCTGACTATACATTGTAGGTATTCTCATGTGGCTTCACCCTACAAGGACACACTGGAAGAAGACGGCAGTTTGGACAGAAGACCATGGGCTCAACTCTAGGATGTGGAGTGTAGGTGCCTTTGAGGTACCCAGGGAAGATGTGTGGCCAGTTAGAGAGTTGGAATTCAGAGAACTCAGAGGTAGAAACAGAGATTTCAGAAACCGTTGCTCTAGAAACAGTAATTGAAGCCATGGGCATGAATGAAATATTCCTATAGAAAAAGTGGAAATGAGAGAAGAGTAAAAATCGGAAATACACTTTAGGACTTCCAACATTTACGAACCAGATAGTAAAGTTTGAAGTGGAAAGAAGACAAAAGAAATGGTCAGCATATAAGAAAAAGTGGAAAACTTTCCATTGTCAATGCCAAAGAAAAATAGTTTATAAAATGAAAAAAATAACTCGAATGCCATTAAAGACCAAGTACCATGAGAACTAAAAACCTGATATGCTGACTGATCAGAAGACCAGAAGAACTATTTCAGGAGAGTGATCAGGATGGATAGAAGCCAAAGTGTGGAGTAAGTAAATGAGAAATATATAAAGTGAATGGGGACAACCACTCTACTCTCCCATTAAATGTTGTAATTAAAGAGAAGAAATTGCCTAGTAGTTGGAGGGCTTGATTTTGTTGCTGCTGTTATTGTCTTGGGAGGTAAGGGAGTTGAGTTGATGAAAAGACCTTAGTAAACAAAGATATGAATGAAATTAATAAGAGAATCCAGGTCTGGTCACTGTAGTTTTTATTGCAGGAGCTTCTATTTTGTCCTAACGAGGTTCATGCTGGTCTTTGATGGTGATGTTTCAGGGCAGTGAAGAGGCGGGAAATTTGTTCTTATGGTTTTCCATCCCAGGGGACTTTTCTGACGCTCATGGCATTTGGGTCACCCTGCAACTGTGATGACCAGTAGATACGCCATAGTAATTTGGGGGGTAAGCCTTGCCTCTGTTTCAGCAGAGCTCCCTCAAGACGGTTAAAATGCAATGAAGCCCCATTCCTCAATTCTGTTTGTTAGGCTATTCCTCTCCAGCCCTAACACAGCCCAGGTTATCAGGTGAAAGAGCACATTCTTCAATGAAAAAAAACTGGGTGTTCTCAACAGAATAACACAGCACAGAGAACACAGAGAAGGTACCTGTGATTTTTCGAGTCCCTGTAGATATAGACTTGGATCTTCACTATGAGTATGTCCCACCTCCTGTTTCTCTCACTTCACATTTTCAAGTTTTCATATCTACCCCCTCACCCGCCCTCAGGAAATCCATTTCTTTTCCATAAAAATGTTGTTCCTCCTACACCATTCTTATTTTCAACTTTAGTCTCTTTGTGTGCCTTACTGAGTAAAGTATTTCAATTTAGCCCAGATGACCATGGAAACGTCTCTTTATTTCTTGTGATTGTAAATAGGAAGTGCTGTGGCCTGCAGCCCTTAAGTGAGGGTGGAAGTAGATGCTCCCATTCTAGATCGCTTCCTTATTCGGGAGGGCTAGGATTAAGTTTTCCCCTTGTTTACCTAAAAATCAAACCCAACTTACCCAAGGAAAATGTGAATGCTGTTACAGTGGCTGATACCGTCTCGTCTCATTTGAGTGGACTCTATTATTTATTTGAACATATGGGAGATTGGTAATCACAGATTAAGTGTGTTACCAATCTATGCCAATGCCTAACTTTCTTGAGCAATGATCAGCTTCAAGATAATAGAGTAGGTGAATATTTTTTGCTCCCTCAGGGTTGAGATTTTGACAAATTGATCACATAAAAAGCAATATTGTTAATGAAATGATAGACAATGGAGTCTAGGTCAAAAGTGAGTAAAAATAAAAGGTGGAGGGGACTAGACTGACAGAAAGAAGAGAGTCCCCAAGGAGTCAAGGAAGAAGTCTCAGCAGGGGGAGTTGAGCTCCTAAGCAGGGCGTTTTATCATGAGGACGTTTTATCAGAGAATGTCCTGCTCTTTTCAACGACCTGGAGCAGCAGAGTAGTTTGTGGAGCTGACAGAGTTCCGCATGTGACCTCGGTCCTGTGGATGAAGTCGAGGTAAACAAACCGAGAATCAGAGAAGTCAGAGATTTGGGGGAGTCAGTCATGTGGTTAACAACATGTCCAGAGACGAAAGAGTCAAATGCCAAAGTTGACACTTTATAAAGAGCAAGGGAATGATTGGCTGTAGAAAATTAGCCCCGGTGAATAGGTGTTGTCACTTTATCTTAAGTAGGTAAGTTGAAGAATAACTGTCTGAAGAAGGAATCAAGAAAAAGGAGCACACCACCCGCTCCTCTAAGCCATCAGTCAAATAAAAGAATACAGGGAGACCGAGAAAAGCTAAAAACATTGAAAAAAATCTAAGATGTCCCACAGAAAACACTGTAAGTAAAATATTGGCACTTAATTCAGATATCTAGTAGTTTAGCTAATTAGCAAATTTAAATATGTAATGGACATTTTGAAGCATTGCTGGATAAATTCCCTTGTATCTAAAAAATGGGGAAAACCATCATGAGGACTTGAGTAAGAGCATCACCCTGAGATGCTGTGTGTCTGGGGTAGAAATGCCATATAAAAGCTTCCCTTGTGCGCTCATGAAATGCACAGCTCACCTTGAAGAGACACGGTCAATTAGTTTTAACAGCAAGGATATTAGGGAAGATTTGTTTAATGATGACACCCTCATTTTACTGAATCAATACCAGGAGGTGTTTTACAATGAAATGTCTCTCTCTAGTGAATAATTCACAATAAATAAATCCATAAATCTATCAGAAAATAAAGCCCTTTATGAGTCTGGGAATCTATAAGATGCGCTTCGGTAGAGACCAGCAAGAGCTTCTGACACCGAAGTTCCAGGTCAGCAAACAGGTCGCCGGAGCTTCAGTAGTAAATTTGGGGAGGGCTGTGCAAAATGACCCCCTCACTCGGCATCCGCTTACGGATCCTAAGAAAACCCAGGCACAAACGGCCAAGGTCTATGCATCAGAAATGGATTATATTTTTGGGCAACATAATCGGCTCCCTTCACATGCTCTTATGTCTTGCCCTTCTGAGATGCTGGTTAAGTATGCCTGTCCTAGAGTTTAGCTATCTGTGTCCTACTGTAGCTACTTTCTAGTAGTGTGACCTTGAACAATTCACTTAACCTATCTATGCCTCAGCTTCCTCACCTTTAAAATGAGGTAATAAAAGCAAGAGCTCATGTGGATTTGAGAATTAAATGAATTATTCTGCGCACAACTCTTAAAACTGAAAACAATGCCGGGCACAGAGTAAGCACTCAATAGCTGTAACCAAGTGTCACTACTTTATTCTCATGATTAATAATAGTAAGAGGCTAGAGTAGCACTCTTATACACAATATTTCAATAATGAAAAAATAAAAGTTTACTTTATTTTCAGGACTCTAATTGTGTCCTTTGCTGAAATATCTCAAGTCAATATGTTACTTTTTGAATCAGGGTTATTGATCTGAGTAATAATCAGAAATGCCACATGAAAGAAAATGTTCAATTTTCCAAATGAGAAAAAGTGGGAGAGCTTTACGTATAAAAACCTGAATGGACATAGACACGCACCTCTATTAAAAGCAATAAGTTTGTTGAAATTACAAACTTGTAGATGAAATGACCCATCTACATGGGATTTGGGGGCTTTGTGTCCATGTGGGGACATTTGTCCATTTCCTCTTTCTCATTCAACATAGTCCTTGAACTTTTGTCCAAACTAACTCTTCTTACATGCTTTAGCTTACCTCCTAGAAAAGCACAATTATCAGTTTTATTTTAATCATGTTCATTCTCTCTTCCAGCAGCCTGAATATATCACAGCACTGAATGATTTTAAAAATAAACATCTGGTTAGTATTTATTACATGCCAGGCCCTATTTTAAACAATCCCATGGACAAGACACCATTAAGTCCCCGCACTCCAAATGGAAAGAAAAGAGGCGGAATAAGTTGCCTGAGTCCATAGAGCCAGTCAATGGTACATGAAAACCCAGACTTCCTTGAAGCCAGGAAATCTGACTCTAAGCAATCTTTTCAGAGATGCAATCCACCACTGGCCCCAAGTCTCCGCACACATCTTTGCTGGGTGTGCCGGACTGCAGGCCTCACCGTCCCTGACCCTGAGCCATTCCCGAAGCTGTCTCACAGGCGATCAGTCAAGGCAACCGGAGCGTGACTGCCATGTGAGAACTTGCTCCCCCCAACCCCCCGGGAGTTGGGTTGGTTTGCTTACTGCCTGCAGTGATAGGTGTAGAGCCTTCCCTCTGGGTTCCTTAGCTACACGGCCACCTACCGAGGGTGAGGCCACTATGGGGCCCGTCGTGCCACTGGTGGCACTTGAGGTCAGGGGACCCAGTGGTGCAGTGCTGATGCTCGTACTGTTTGCTGTGCTGTGAGCAATAGTCTGCTGTACATTGATCCACTGGGATGCTTATCTACTTGCAGCATCTATGCAGGCAACCTGCTTGCTTGCTTAGTGGTCGCCTCTGGAGTCTTGATATCCCTGTTCTCCTCTTTAAGGTGCGTGTTCTTCCCAGACACATTGATCCCACCGCTGAGGGCACTGTCTCAGATTTATTCTCTGGGCCCATAGCTCTTCTTCCTACTGCAAATCACCGCTGGATCCTGGTTCAGGAAGACGTTTCCTCCAGGAACAAATCCACAGGGCCGGAAACATTTTATTCCACCTATTTCTTATGTCTCTAAGTTTTATATATTGTAAGATTCTTTCACACAGGGCTGTCTGTAATTTACCTATGCAACACCAGCTGCTGGTATACTTCATGACACTTAGAAAACACTCAATAGCTGTGTTTTGAATGGAGGAAAAACATGAATGAGTGACCAATTGAAAGGAGTGTACACATGATGTTTCCTACCTGGGCAATGGTTCTGTTTTCCCTTTTACCTCCGGCCATCTCTTGGATAGAATGGGCCTCGCTGTCTGAAACGCTGTCCTGCAGAGGCACTGTGTGTCATAAAAGTTTGTTTTTAGCATCAGTGACTCCCCGTGGGTGTGTGTTTTGAAAGGCGATGCGACATTGTCTAATAGTCAAGTTCTAGGGTTCATTATTAGAATTTCAATAGGTCTCTCAATAACTAGGCATCTCATTTGATTTTTCTGAACTGAAGGATACTCATCTTTAAAATGAAGCTATTAATATGTGCTTTGCTCATGTCACAGGTTTCTTGAAAAGAACCGATGTATGAATCTATGCAAGTCAGGTACGAAACATTTGGCTGCAAGTAAGTGAACTGCCAATTTTAAATACTTTGAACAATGACATTTGTTCTCTCAAATAAGGACTTAACAGCAGGGTAGCTCCAGGTTTCACTACTTCAACTGGCAGTCTGATTGGATCACGGAGACAGCGACCCTCCCCTGTCCCTGCTGCCTTCCTGAGCGTGGCTCTTTAATCTGTCTGCAAGGTACCAAGGTGGCGGCTGCAATTCCACGGCTCACACGCAGCCATAAAAGCATCTGGGAGCAAGAAGAAAGACTATTTCTTCCTTAATGTCTCCTTTTAAGACTAAAGACAAATCCCCCTGATCGCTTTCATGTTTTAGTGACAAAGAAATAGGGCCTCCGCGGTTTACCGTAGATGATGGCGATTCTGACTTTCCCCTCTCGGCTTCTCTGCAGGTTCAGCATTTACACTGCACTGTGCACTGTGCACAGAGGAGGAGAGGCAGTAATAAATGCCTGTGGGTTCATTTCCCACGGTCTAATCGTAGTTGGGTGGTAAAGAGACAGAGTAGTGCAGGCTCCTTAGAGGACTGATGAAGAGTGGCCCTCCACCGGGGGCGCCTGCTGAATTAAAAGGATCAGGTGCCAAGCGCGAAGCTCCTAGTCAAGATCAAAGCGCACCAAGCTGGGCGCAGTGGACGCGATGCTGACACTAACTTCCGGTTTCCACCTGCGAACGCCTTTAAACTCTGGCTCTCAGTGATGCTTTTTTCTTCTAATGGGCAGCTAGTCTGGCTGATCTAAAAACGGCAACAGCATCCATCAGATCTATTACTTCTACAGCAGTGATCCCAGTGGGCAGGCTCAATCTCTGCCTTCTGATGAAGACATTATTTTCTCACCTGCTGGCACATCTTATAGGAAAACGCGGCTCCTACAAAAATTAAGGCAGTAGGAGGTGAGCTAACAAAAGTAGACCAACCCCTTCTACCAGGGTCCTGCCACCAGGGCAGCCTCTGCACAATCGGGAAGCAGGTGGCTGGGTCTTCATAGAGCAGTGCTGTGTGTGCTGCGTGTGCTGTGTGTGCTGCGTGTGCCTCGGTAGCATGTTACACACAAGCAAGAATGTGTCTAAGATGGGAGCTGCCATGCCCTTGTAGAGTGAGAGGCTCTGATGCTTCCCTGGAAGCCAACATTATACCAGGTGGGGTGTGTGTGTGTGTGTGTGTGTGTGTCTAAATACCAGAAAGCAGGAAACAGAGGCATTTACCTGAGGAGTCTGCACAGCTCTCCTCTGGATGACCCATCCCCTTTGTTTAGGTACAAATGCTTGCATTTGGGGCCAAGGGGAGGGTGCTCAGATGCAGCTGTTCTACTCAAAGAACAGGCCAGTCCACTCTTCCACACATGGACCTGGAAAATGCCCCCTGGCTTTCACTCCCACATGTCACATCTGCCCTTTCACAGACCCAGCGTGTCCCCGTGCAGACACCCTCCAGAGGAGACAAACACTAGTAGGTCCACTGCATCCTCAGCTGGAATCCCCCTTCTGCCACGTCAGTCAACAGTTACACAAGCATGGTCCTTATTTCAAGAAGCTCTGGGGTGTGATAAACACGGAAACAGAGTAATAACAGTGTGAAAGCACAGTGATCATTTTATGCAGGTGTGTTCCACAGAGACAGGTGCCTGCCTAAGCACATCGGAGAGTCCGTGCCAAGCTCTTGTGCGCAAGTGAGATAGGCCCAGAAATGAGCATCGCAGACCTCAAGGCCTCAGGCCTCACCACTGGTGGACTATGGGAACACAGACTTGGTTTTCAGGTTACTAATTTCAGAATCATCATATGCAAATGTATATAATTATACAGAGCTAGGCAACAAGGTTTACAGCTGTGAGTATGTGAAATAGTTTATTCTTGTATTAGTATTTATTAATTGCCAGTGGCCCAGTGCACGGAATAATGCACACTGAAAGGAAATTAATTAGAAGAAATATTTTAATATCGCTATTCGCCCTTTCTCTGTCATAGAAGTGTCAACAAAATTCACGACTGACAATGAGATCAAAACACATGTGTGCGATTGGCACCAGCAAGAGCTTTATATGTATTGTGTATGTGCGGAGTCAACTTAGCCTTTTATAGATATAGAATAAACTTGCTTAATTACACCTGGGCTAATGAAAAGAAAACAGGATTCCACCAAGTCTCCTATCTGCCTACTCCAGGACTTCTGTGAGGATCAAATGAGATGAGGCACGGAAAACGCTTCACAGACATTTGGTTACAGTGTAAAGTATTTCCACCTGGCTATAGAGAAAGTCATGTTCCTGGGCTGAAGAAACTCCAAGGAGGCTAGTTACTAGGGGGAGGAAGCCAGGTGTTGCTACATGACATCATCACCCAGATGGACACTTAGCATATTAGCCTTTTATATATATATATATATACACTGTAATTAATTATTGATTTCCACAGGAACAACTATAAACCTACTTTGCCCTCCTCTGTGTATTCCTACGATATTTTATGAAGATTAAATAACAGGATACATACAAACCCCATAAAAAACCCCATATAGAAAGATCTTGCGAATACAATGCCCTCAATAAATGGTAGTTACAGGTTTTCTTCAGTTCTATCATATATCCTTTTCACATTTTATCTTTTCTAAGTTGAAAATTCCTCTTATGATTCGTGCAAAAGAAACGTGTCCCCTGTCAGGTAATACTCACTTTCTTATGTGGAAGAGGAAAATAATGTGAAAGTCTTTCCTAGTCAAGAGAAATGAACAAAATTATAATTTTTGCATTACACTAGATAGATGTATCAGTTAGCAATTACTGCACAGTATAAGAAAACTCTCTAAAACTGTATGGCTTAAATCAGTATGTGTTTGTTTATCCCACAAGTCTGTAGGTTTTTTAGGCCCTGCTTATAAGAATCAGCTGGTCTTAGCTAGACTCAGAGGTCAGCTGGCAGGTACGGTCTCGAAAAGCTTGTCTAGGATGACCACAGCTGGGACTGTCTCTATTCCATGTCCTCCCATCCCCCAGCAGGTTTGCTGAACTTATTCTCATCATGGAGGAAGGGCAAAGAGAGGAAGAGAAGGAGTGACTGGAAGATAGAAAAACCCCTTGAAAGTCAGGCTCAGAAGTAGTGTACCTCCCTTCTGACACACTATGTCAGCCAGCACAGTTCACACAAACAGACTGGATTCAAAGAGAACATGACCCATTCCACTTGGAGGAATAAAAAAAAAATGTAGATTGATATGGTTCAACCCCAATCAACCAAACTGGGGTTTTAGCATCAAGTAAATATTTACTTCAACAGCATAATTCTTTAGAATTAGTTCTATTAAGATAAAGCACAGGATTTTTTTTTTTAAATCTTAGATTTTTCATTTGTAAAGCAAGGAGTTTAGATGGACCCAATTTTATTTTTCAGACAAAATGCTTCTCAACCCAAAGAGATTTTCCCAAAGTTTATAAAAACCAGCCAAAGACCCAAGAGCTCAGAGACACTGCGCGACATAAAACCAACCGTCCTCTCCACACACAGACACGCATCGCACCAAAGCCAGACAACCTGAAGGCAGCGGATGGGAAACAGCACGTTGCCGACTGAGTAATGAGGATAAAATCACATCGCACTTACCTGAAACCATGCAAGTTGGAGTCAGAGTGGGACAGGCTTTCACTTTCCTTCTTGAAAAATCACCGATTGAAATATCTCTGTTGGCCATTTTCTTTCTCTTTATCTCCGAGGACTAGTCTTGAGTTCTTCGCTTTCTCTTCTTTCTCTATACCATATATTCTTCCATTAACTCATCCAGTTATAGGCACACATTCACATATTAATACAGATTTGTTTATTGAGTCTTATTTCTTTCTAACTACCAAGTTATTTCGATGTGAATGTCCTGAAATTCCCCACATCCGGTTTATATTGGCTACCCGGCCTTGCCTCCTACCAAGATGGAGTAACAGAAACTGGCTTTGCTCCTGCCTGAAGCAGCCAGGAAACAAACAAAATATATGGCAAACAGTGTCTTCTAAGGCAATGGGCATTAGCAGTGAAGGCCAGTGACCCTGATATCACTACAGATTCTACTGACATTGAAAATACAAAAGTGACTATGATGAATAATATTATGCCAATAAATTAGACAATGCCGATAAAATTGAAAGACCCAAACTAGCCAAGTTCACTCACAGCAGCAAGGGCCTTAGACATCAAGGCCTCCCTTTCTCCATCCTCAAAGCCAACAATGGTGGGTCCGGGCCTTCTAACTTTCTCAACCCTTCTGGTCTGTCTCCTTCCGGGTACCAGCGACTACCTAAGACTGAGGTTTAATCAGGACAACAGACTCGCCAATTCAGTTAAGCAGAGTGCACACAACTTCACTAGGAAATAACGGAAGACCTAACTTGAAGACAGGTTACAAGGAGTTACCCATACAGAAGGATAAAATCAATTAATAATAATAATGACGATAACAATTAAGAACTAGAGCATTCAAAAGCTTTGAGTCAACATCAAATGGTATAATCCACACAAAAATTAGTCTTCTAGAACAGGAGGAAGAAATAGTTGAAGAAATAATTGCCAAGAATTTTCCAAAGTTTATAAAAACCAGCCAAAGATCCAAAAGCTCAGAGACACTGCGCGACATAAAACCAACTGTCCTCTCCACACACAGACCTGTGTCGCACCAAAGCCAGACAATCTGAAGGCAGCCGATGGGAAACACATTGCCAACCGAGTAATGAGGATAAAATCACATCGCACTTACCCCAAACCAGGCGAGCGAACACAAAGTGCTGAAAAGAAACAAGAAACGTTTGTCAAATCACAATTCTGCGCACACGAATGTGCTTCACATATACTTCACAAGTGAATTTAAAATAAAGACGCGGATAAACAAAGTGAAAATGTATCACTAGAAGGCACCGCTCCGGGGAATGTTAACTCAGCTCATTAGGCTGAAGACCATCAGACCAGACAGGACCAGCGATCTCTATGAAGAGATGAAACGTCCTGGACAAGGACTGCATTAGTCGTAAGTCCCCAGATTATGTTATATGTATGTAAATATATAATGATTTTAATGTAATACAGTAGTTTATAATATATTTTATATAAGACATTTAATGTAAAATATTTTTATATTTTATATAAGAGATTTTTATATAAAATATTTTCATATTTTATATAAAAGAGAGAGATGGAAAGAGAGAAAGAGAGAGAGAGAGAGAGAGAAGCGCAGCTCCAATCCAAAGCAGTCGCCTGATGGAGGGGTTTCCTCGCTCGGGCAGGCCGGTTTTCTGTTCCATTCAGGCCTTCAACTTACTGGATAAGGCCCACCTACAGTACAGAGGGCATTCTGCTTTACACCTTATTCACCAGCCTTGCCTGTCAGCTGAGCCCAGGATCACAGCCAAGTCTAGCTAAGGCCAACTGAGTCTGATTTTTATCAGCAGGGCCTAAAAACAAACAAACAAGCAAACCAAAAAAATAAAACCTATTAGTATTAGCCTTATACAGAAACTTAAAAATTAAAGTTGACAAATGGAGTTAACCATAACACTATCTAAAACAAAACTAGTGGCAATGTATTGAGTCTTTGGAGAATACATAAGAGCAGCATGTGTAATAAAAATGGCACAAAGAATGAGAGGGAGGAACAAAAAATGTAAGTCTGTAAGGCCCACAACACGTGAGGCAAATAATATCAATTAAAAGCAGATTATAATAAAATTAAGTTTGAGTGTTACAAAACTTAGGAAATCCCTAGAATACTTGGGCAGGGTATAAATAATAGTGGGGACATATAAAATCATAAATCAATGCTTAATCAACTCAAAGGAGGTGAAAGGAAATAAAAATAAAAAGACTGAAAAGGAGAAACAGAAACCAAGAATTGAGAGACAATATTTTAAGATAATAATTCTCTCCTAACATGAAGTGCTCTCTATCAAAATCCAAACACAACCTTTGGTAAGTTACACAAGCTGACTCAAAAATACATGTGGAAGAAAAATAAACTAGAATTGTCAAAAAATATGAAAAAAGAACAAAAGTGGAAGACTCACAAGAACAGATTTCCAGACTACTGAGGTACTGGTAGCAAGCGTGGCCATTGAAAAATTCAGCAGAATAGAGAATCTAAAAATACACCCACACTAATCCTGCCAACTGATTTTCTAACAAAATGCAAAAACAAGTCAATGTAAAAAAAAAGAAGAAATTTTTCAATTCATGTTGCTGAAAAATAAATCGGTCATCTATTTATAAATAAATTTAAAAAAGAATACTAAAAAATCTAAACCTCGTACATTAAAGAGTTAGCCCAACATAGTTCAAAGAGCTAACAAAAGATATAAAACTATAGGCTTTCTATCAGAAAACAAAACAGAAACTTTTTTGACCTTAGGTTAAACAAAGAGTTTTTAGATCCATCACCACTACCTGACCTTCGAGGGAGAACACCGGTAAACTGGGGTTCACCCAAATGGAGAGGTTGCACTGGGGAGGACACTGCTGAGAAGAGAGAACCCCGGCTCCCCATGCAAGGAGCTGGAGTCCCATGTCCTGCCCCCGAGCCAAACCTGAAGGGACAGAGAGCAGGACGCAGGGCAAACCCGCCAGGCCGGAGGCAGCAGCCAGCGGGGAGCTTACCCAGCGGACGCCCAGCAGACACCCCGGGAGCAAGTCGGAGGGAAACCCCCGAGCAGACAGCTCAGCCGGGTGAGGAAGACTCCGGGCCCGGCATCAGTACCGGGAGCCTGGTCGCCTGGAGCGGGAGCAGACCCCCACGGTCCCCAGGGAAGAAGAAAAGGAGCCGGGGTGAAACCTTCCAGAGCTTTCTGTCTGAAGAAGGCCTGCCCCCAGGTGCAGCTGGTTGGCCAGAACCTAACCTGCTGGTTTGATTGGAGCAAAACCGCCTGGGAAAGGAGCGCGGGGCTCCCACTGGCTCTGTCCCTCCACCTGGGGGCAGGGAACTCCCCACCTGCAGCCCATTCTGGGGGAGAGAGAGAAGGAAACTGAAGTTCACAGCCCAGAGGCACAGACCAGGGAACACTGAGGCTCCTCACGGGCTGCAGGGCCCGCCCTCCCTCACCCCTCACCGCCTTGGCCCCAGGGGCCTCGCACAGCGGTTCCATTTACCTGGCACATCGTGTCCATCAGCAACCAATTACAGGACACACCGAAGGCAAAATACACAACGTAAGAGGCAGAGCAGGCATCAGGACCACGCCTGGCAAGGGTGGTGGAATCATCAGCCAGAATGGAAAGCAACTGTGACCCTTGTGCGACGGGCTCTAGTGGATAAAGTTGACAGCCCGCAAGAATAAATGGGCGATATGCACAGAAAGATATAAATCCAAAGAAAGAAAGAATAAAAAAGATACGCTAGAGATAAAAAATACTGCTAACCGAAATGCAGAGGGACTTTGAAGGACTTATCAGGAGATTGGACACAGCTGAAGAAAGACTGTGGGAGAGGGTATAGCACCAGAATCCTCAAAAACACAAACAAACACAGCCACAGACTCAAAGACGGTGTGTGGGACTCCACAAAAAGGTATAACATATGTGTAAGGGACATATCAGAAGAGAAGAGAGAAAGGGACAGGGCAAATATTTGAAACAATAATGACGGAGCATTCCTACAAATTAATGTCAGACACCAACCCAGAGATGCTGGAAGCTCTGAGAATTCCAGGAATGAACCTCAGGTAAACCATGGATTCTGGGCCATTGGCATCTATCAGAGTAGGGTCATTGTTGATAGAAACGTGAATGTTAACAGTGGAGGCTGTGCAGGTATAGAGGGCAGAGGTTCTAAAGTACATTTCTCTATTTTCCTGACAACTTTGCAGTCAACCTAGAAGTACTCTAAAAAATTGTCTTAAAAAAAAGGCAAATATTACTACAAATCAGGGACAGAGATAAAAGGAAAAGCAGTGCCAAAATAAAAGATAATTTGCAGGCTAAGAGAAAATATTTGAAAGTCCATAAGACAAAGACATGCATCTAGAAAAATACATATGCATGTACATATGTATGTATATTTGTGAATATACACGTATATAAATTAAACAAGCAGACAGCTCAGAAAGATATATAGATGGCAAATAGGCCTGTGAAAAATGCTTATAATAACTTGTTTTTAGGGAAGTCAAACTTAAATCAATGTTGTACCGCTGTTGTGTGGTACAATGAGATACCACTCCATATCACACAGAATAACTAAATGGTTTTTCTGTTTTCTTTGTTATGGGGTGGGGCCACAACATTAGTCACAAAGAAACAGAATTTCCCGAGGAGGAGGCCCAGAAATCAGGATTTTATAAAGCTTCCCAGCCGAAACCGGTTTGGCTCAGTGTTTAGAGCGTCGGCCTGTGGACTGAAAGGTCCCAGGTTCGATTCCGGTCAAGGGCATGTACCTGGGTTGCGGGCACATCCCCAGTGGGAGATGTGCAGGAGGCAGCTGGTCGATGTTTCTCTCTCATCGAAGTTTCTAACTCTCTATCTCTCTCCCTTCCTCTCTGTAAGAAATCAATAAAATATATTAAAAAAAAAAAGATTCCCAGGTGATTCTAATGTGCAGCCACGGTAGAGAACCGCTGATTGAGAACAACTGGACATCTAGCATTGCTGTGGAGACACACACTAGGTAGCTCCTTTAGAAGACAGGTTTGTGGTTTCTTTTAAAATTAAACACACTTACCACATGCCCACCATTGTAGTGTGGGGCCCTGACCAGAGGGCACGGGAGGCTAAAGGCCCCTTTGCCCTACGTGCCCGAGGGCGATGACTCAGCAGTAGCCTGTAGGTGCTGGGCGCACGCCCTTGGGTAACCGGCTTATGCTGCGGCACGGCCTCAGGAATCGGCACGGGGCCTCCTTGGTCTGAGCGGGTATATGAGGTGCCACTGACCAGCGGGTCCTTGGCTGCTTTGTTCCTAGGAAAGCGTGTCCCACCACCCACGGCCACTGGTGTGTTCTTCCACTTTCCTGCGCCCGGAGGGGCCCAGTCCCGGCTGAGGAGCTTGCGCCCCACACCACTCCTTGGTACTTGCCTAAGAAAAACGAAAACTTGTGTTTTCACAAAAACCTGCATGCAATGCTTAGAGCAGCTTTACTTGGGATTGTCAAAACCTGGACACAATTCAAATACCCTTCAACCACTGAGGGGTCAGCAAACTGGCACGTGTGTAACATGGAACGCTCACGCGGACACTGTGATGACATAGTTAGCAATACCAGGTAACAAACTCCTGGTCCGCACGACATGGGTGACCCGAGTGCACTTTGCCAAGTGAAGGAAGCAGTTCCCATAGAGTATGTATTCCCGGTGTGACTCCATCAACAGGATGTTCAGGAAAAAGCCAGAAAACGCCCCAGCAGTTGCCAGAGGCCTAGGCTGGCCGAAGGAATTGATTGCAAAAGAAGATGGGGTGGGGGGTTGGGGGGGAAGGATTTGGAGGCGTGAAGGGGCCCTTCTAGGCCTTGGCTGTGCTACGGGGTCCAAAAACAGTGTGTTTGACAAAACGCACTTTTCAAAATCAAGGATTATGCTGCTCCTTTAAAACAAGAGCTGGTAACATTTCTAGGTTAAAATTCATGGTTCCACCCTGAGTGTACTAAATTAGTTTTTAATCAGGGGATGTTACTTAACACTAGTTGTAACTTTAAATTCCAGCCAGGACGTTGCTACGCAAACACTGGGATCTGAATGAAAAAAGAGAGCGCTCTGAAACAGCATAGATTGGTGATAAAAGCTTGAATACTGTAGTTGGTTTACAATAACAACTCGAGTTAAACGCAATGTGGGCTCACTGTATTCTAAGTAAAGTAATAAAGGTGTATTTAATTGCAAAGTTAAAGAAAACCAATTCTAATAAGCTGGAGGAGTGAGGCATAAAACTAGAGTGGCCCTGCGATAATAAATAATAAAGCAACCCTGGCCAGTTTGGCTCAGTGGATAGAGCGTCGGCCTGTGGACTGAGGGGTCCCAGGTTCGATTCCAGCCAAGGGCACGTACCCTGGTTGCAGGCACATCCCCAGCAGGGGGTGTGCAGGAGGCAGCTGATCGATGTTTTTCTACCAGAGATGTTTCTGGCTCTCTGTCCCTCACCTTCCTCTCTGTAAAAAAGCAATAAAACATATTTTTTAAAAAAATAATAATAAAGCAGACGAAGGGAAGCTATCCACGAAGTGCGGATGAAATCATGGAAAAATCAAAAATAAGAAAACATAACCTCGGGAGCAGTTTTCGCCCAAAAGATGAAGATTTGGGAGTCATTTTCATTTACACGGCCGACAGCTAAAGTCATTCGAGTTGATTACACCTCGACTAGGATAGATACGCAAGAAAGGGACATTGGGAGAAACATATACAGTGGGGCCTTGACTTAGGAGTTTAATTCGTTCGGAGACCAGGGTCGTTAAGGAGCTCGTTAACGCAAATTACTCTATCAACTCAATGCAAAAAATCGGCCCAGAGACAGTTGGTGTCTCAAAAAACTTGTTAGTCGGGACACTCGCAAGTCAAGGCCCCACTGTATATTGTTTATAAACCGGGGGGAGGAAGGGGTTAACATGTGGCCGAGTAAGGAAAATGACAAGGTGTATAAAAATATGCAGCCAGACATGAAAAACAATGTACTTACGATCTCTTTCCCGCGTAACCTTCCTGAAGCAGAAGGGAAGACCCAGGGACAGTGTGAGTGACTAGGAAATGCTAGAGGTAGGATGGACGGTCGGTGAGCTTTACCCCAAACTCACCCTCTTTTTGCTCATCCTTTTCCAAGCTCACTGACACATGGTGAGGCTCCTGTCACCCGTTATCACTGCTTCTCGCTGAGCGGTGGGGCCAGCATGCCCACGGGCCATGATCCCCGGACTAGGGGAGACTTGTCGTTGTCGCGGACAGTAGGAAATGTTCAAATACTTCCTGTCCCTTAACTTCAGACTTAACAAACAACCAAACAGACGACCTTTTCATCTTGTGCCGTCGGGTGGGTTAAGAAGGCACAAACGCTTCTTTAAAAATGTTCCGTTTAAAGAACATCTTCCTCTGACCCCTGCCCTTCACTCCGATTCACTGGTGCGTACAGGCGAGAGATGGCTTTGTTGGGGTGTAAAACGGTTTTGCAAGGCCTGAGATCCGTGAGTCGTTTATGTGTTCTCGGCGTTTCGAACGTGTACAAGAATGAGTAAGGGATGCAAAATACAGCTTGGAAAGATCCACTTTACCTCTCCAGGTTCAGAACAGGAGAGAAGGTATTTGTTTCAGGTAAAAGAAGTTACGAGGGAGCATGCCGAGTCACTGAAGCAATTAAATTCTAGGAACCACAGACTGCTAATCCCACTGCTCACCCCCTACCTTTATGGGAAATTGAATAGAAAGAGGATATTTTCTTTAATGATCTTTCACTGTAACCAATATTTATTAAATCTTTGCATATAAAAGGCCAGTGCACTTTCTGGTCTTTGAACGCCCCTTTATTATAGTTTATTTTTATTTTTATAAAAAAATAACCCCAACTGTAATCAAATCCCAAAATCAAATAACCTATTTAATTGTAAAAAGGAAAAAACATTGGAAAACACTTTCATATATTTTGCAATTGGCATACAACAAATAAGACGTGTATAAAGAAATTTGAACATAAAATTAAGTAAGCAGTAAGATATGCAAGCAATAGATTCAGAACTGAAATACATATAATGATTTCTCTAAATTTTTTCTATTCACTTACCTAAAATTATAGAAGTAATTAGATGGAAGCCATAAGACTCAGGGGATTTATTTAAGGAACTCAAGAAGCCCTTAAAAAATAAAATTCTGACCAATTATTTGAAAGCAAAAATTTCGTAAAAAACAAGAATGAGAATGTAACCTAGAAATCAATGTGCTTTGTGGGGATTTCTTTACAACTCATTATTAAATTGCTTACAAAAAAGAAGGACCTTGTAAAATTCCTGGTGATAAAAAGCAGATAAGCAAGCACTTGGAAATAGGAACATGTTATATGGGTCTTAGGACCAGGCCTTTTCAGAGGGTCCTAGGGACATATATTTAACATGCAATTAACTCTCCGTGTTTTAAATCACTAAGCCTGTTTCTGAAATTCACAAACTTCCATGGAAGTAACTTAGTTCTCTCTAATAAAAAGCAAACATGCTATACTTGGATGATTTTTTTACAGAGAAAATTTTGGGTAATCATCTTTCACTTTAACAACCTTTGCAGAATGTTCAAATGTGGAAATACCCTGATTCCCTCCTTATTAGGGTCCCCTTCTTAAGAAGTAAATCATTCTAGCTATAATCAAAGTTAAAATAACTGTTTTAGCTCTCTAGAGCAAATAACATAAAAATGACTTCATATTTTATCATTAAACCATTATTTATAATATTTCAATACATATTTATAAAAAAGAAACATGCACACAAAATTGAATTAGTAGGCATTGTACCTAGATTTACACTACCAGAAACAAAACCATAATGCTTTCTCTAAAATCCAAACACGACTATTTGTCAATAATGTCCTGGATAAATCCATGTTCTTAACAAAGAGCATTGTTAGAAAGGTGGTCCACAGGAGACAAATTCCAGCAGTAATTCAAATTTCAAATAATTCCAATAATTTCAAATAATTATCTAATCAATTAAAACTATCTGGAAACACATTCCAGGTGTATAAATATGACAAATACGTGATAAGAAAATATCTACATTAAAAATATTCTCTATTTAATTACACAAGAGAATTGTTTTCTGCTGCAACAGCACATAGAAATGGGGACGCACAGATCAAGAAGGCATCTCAGAGGCAGACAGCTTGAGAAGGAATGGGAAATGTGAGAATCGCTCAGACAGAGGCGGAAGCAAGACGGATGGGTGGTCTGGGCAGAGGGCTCCATGCTGGGACAGACTTGCATCTCTCACAGAGCAAGTGTGTTGGGCTCCAAGCAGTTCTCATGTGCTGAGCTTCTGTGCATGCCATCGACGGTGGTCCCACTATCCGTCTGTCAGGGGGAAGGCTGATGAGCATGGGAACACTCAGAATTCATTTGGTCCTCCACCCCGTCCTATATCGGGTCAGCACACATATACTTTATTTATTTATCTTTGTCTACAATCACTCAGGAGCTCCTTGCTTCCGAGCTTAGTTCCATCGGTTTTCCATATGCACATGAAGCACCATAGGATTCAGGAGTGTGGTCCTTCCACCCTTCTAGACTCTCTTCTTAATGTGTGAACCTACCTCGCCACTTTTCCCTCGTTTCTTGTGAAATGTTTCAAAAGGATTCAATCAATAGACAATGCAATTTGAGTAGCTCAAGGTGGTGCTTAATTTGGTCCCGGAACGTAGCATGCTGGCATCAACCTTAGAACTATAGTGACATGAAGAAAACATGGGATAGTGAGGTTTATTTTGATTTGATTTGCTTTTTGGAAGTTTGTAATAAGTCTACTTATTTTTTATGTAAGTATATTATACTTACCTTTATGTTATATTTGAGGTGCTAGCACTGCACCTAATGAAGGTGGGGAGACTTTGAGGAAACCTAGGTAGGGAAGGAGGAGGATGTCGTGGAAGGAGAGTGAGAAGCGGTTCCTGTGGCTGAATGAGCCGTGGGCAGCAGGAAGGACCTCTCTTCCGGTCCAGAAGGGAGAGACTTCAGTGCAGGCCTGTTGAGAACGGATCTGAAGAAGCGGAGAGGAGGTTAGGGGATTCTTCACGTGTTCATTTAACAAATACCATCAAACCTCTACTGTGTGCGGGACATGATGAGAAATTCTGGGTCATCAGAAAGTCATGTCCGTACCCACAGGAAGACAGGTAGTTCAAGATCAAACAGCTGAAATCCACAGAGTCAGGAGGAGGTGGCCAAGTGTAGAGGGGATGAAAGAATTTCAGACAGAAGGCATTAAGTCTAAAGTTTAAGGATCATATGACACATGAAAAATATAAAGGAAGTTGGCTGATGCAAATATTGTGCGTATGGTGGGGTGGAAGGCTAGGAACATAGGAGAGCAAGATGCTTAAGAAGAAACTGGAGAGGCAAGGGAGGGAGGTAACTGGTTTTATTCTAAAGACAATGGAAAACCATAGAGGCTTTTAAACAGTGTGTGATATAAAGTGACAATAATACATCCAGCTGTTGGCCATGTAGAACATGAATTAAAATAACTTTGAAAAAAGAAGGATTGGAGGCCAGAAGACTAAGTAAAGAGATATTTCCTGGAAGAAGGTTGAAAAACAAAAAGAAAAGTAAAATATGTTACGATCTTAAGGGGGAAAATGATAGAAGCATATGCCCTGATACTTTGGGTAGCTGTGGCATCTGTGAGGGATAAAACCCAAGCTTACAGCATTTGGAGAGAAAGAACTAAGCTACATTATAGTCAAATATGTGCACTGTGTTGACCATTCTAAACATTTGCTTGAAAAAAAACACACAAGAGAACTGTTCCTAGTTGTGTTCCTGTTAATATCTGCTCACACTTATACGTCATCTTTACCAGCGTGAGAAAGATGAAGTCATTTGCAGTTGTAAGATTTCTAAGTTTTTACGCACATTTTCTTCTATTCCCATTGCTCCCATAACTCAGGCCAACAATGCACACAGGATTCCAGTGTCCTCTGAATGCTGATGGACACTTTCTGTTTTAGAGGCTGGTTTTTATCCTCGGAAGAATTCTCTCATTTTGGTGGAGAACAACATTATTTTTCAAGCATCTCCACGAATGCCCTAATGCTGGGATGCTCCTACGCCACAGCACCAGCATTTCCATCGAACCCCAAGGAGGCCTTGGGCCCGGGGCAAGGTGGTAGAGACCCTGCTGCTCAGGTTTAACCGCCTCAGTGATGGCATGGCTGAGACTGGGACACGGGGTGGGGGTTGGGGGGCTGCGCACTCACTGTTTACCGTCCGCTTGGTCGTCTCCCCGCATCTCCCCCACTAACGCCTGTCCCACGGTGAGGCATTGAACACTGGCTGTCATAATGTTTAATTTATTAACAGCTTCGTCCCGTCTTTTATATTCTCCCCACTCCTTCCCAAATCATACACACCATGTCCTCATGCTCCCCGTCTGGAAAGGTGGGATTCCATGCCTGCCCTTTCCTCCTTACCTGCTTCTCGGCCTGCAGTCAATGTTGTTGGCCCTTTGGGCGTGGCTACCCTGGCTATGCTATGCCTTTAGGCCTAACCAACCACATTTCTCAGAGGCCTGCTCAGCTAAGAGTGTATTTTTTGAATGCTTTTCCACTCAAGTTTTACTCTTCTTGTTTTTTTTAATTGATTGCTTTGAGAGGGAGGGAGAAAGATATGGAGATAGATAGGTAGATAGATAGATGATAGATTGTTAGATGATAGATAGATAGATAGATAGATAGA
>NW_006289398.1:5454653-5460273 GCF_000327345.1 Myotis davidii
GTCTTCAACAGGTTTTTAATAAGCATGACATTAGTTGTTATTCAGATTTGTAGGGAGTAACAGATCTGTGGTGTAGTTCGTGCAGACAATGCCATCTTAAAACACCAGGCTTTTTAAAAGCATGCTGTTAAAAATAAGCAAAAAAAATACAAGGGTTCATTTTCCCACTGTCTTCACTCTCTCACACAATTTAATTCAACTCCTGTATTTCTGTGATTCTCTCTCTCTCTCTCTCTCTCCTCACGGTGGTTTTCTCCATTTTCTGACCCTGTATGTTTATCATTAATGTCACATGACATGAACCTCATTTCTCCTTCAATGTAGGAACGACATCTTATGTTTCATTAACATCCTCTCCACCAACTCCTGTCCTTGGACTGGCACTTATGTAATAGAAAATGATTGATTTACAGTTCAAATACTAGAACACGCAGTTGTCTCTTTATCAAGCAGTGGATCTATAGATTGTTTTAGACCCACTACCAGGGTCCTTGATTCTTGACACATAAATAATGTGACATGCTGACTAAAATATGACATAAGCTAGGAAATGGTCCCATAAGGATTCATGTTCTCCAAATTGAGAAATTGTACAATTAAAACATCACAATGAATAGACATCATAAGAAAGAAACATGGGCCATCTTATTCATTTAGCAAAGACATCTCCCCCACCCCAACACACACACTTCTCTTCTATCTTGCCTCACATCCTTGCTAACCCCAGAAGCTTCTCTGACAGTACGGATGACCTTATTTTGACAAAGTGAAGGATGGCAAAGTATGGATGCAGGGTTGACATCAGTTAAGAGAGCTTAATCGGATAAAGTGGCAGATTGCTCTCTGAAAAAGCCTGTCACAAACCTGTCACTATTCTCCTGGGAATGCTGAGATGACTAGTGTCCTTGCTGTAGCTCATTTGAAATGGGGCTGGGAACTCACTCGGCAGCAGAGAAAAGACCACAGTAGTGGCGAAAAGGCGCTCTAGAGCAGCGGCTGCCAACCTTTCAGACCTCGCGGACCACCGGTGAGATACAGAGTCTGGGATTCGTTTCCTTATCACTGTTCCTCCAGACTTCCAATCAGGTTTCTATTTCAATGAACTGCTGACTCTGAACAGCTTCTTAGTTGCCCCGTTTTGTTCTCTCTTGGTTACACACCTGTGGCATGTCACCCCGTTCTTAATGAAAAGAAACAAATGTTCACTTCGAAAGAGCCTCCATTACAGATGCTAATGAATGACACCAGGGTAAGGTTCAAGATCGGGATTGTTGGAACACTAGACTCCCGGAAGCGGAAATTAAAATGACAGGAATGCAAATAGGTGTCTCTTGTGTGAAAGGCATGGGCGGGTGGGATGGCACTGCTCTCGGTGCCGAGTGAGACTCACCAGGGAGCAGTTGGACTCCATTCTCTGCTTCCTTGTGGACACTTGTCTTGAAGCAGGTTAAATGCTCTGAAATAATACTGGGAGAAACAGAAGTTACGTCATAATTAAAATTAGTATCACAAATGGCTGCAAGTCACTTGCGGCAATTATTTTCCGACAAGGGACTAAGTGTACGGAAAACCCAGTGAAGTCTAAATCGAAAAGATAAGAAGATTCCTATGGGGCTCAGAGTTGTTACAAGACTGTGGAGGATTGTCATTCTTTTCAATTAATTACAGGACATCATGAAAGGCAGAGGGAAACAAAGACTAGAGAAACATTCTGATAAATGTAACCAATGGGAAAGCAAATCTTCTTGAATTAATTGATAAGGAAAATAGGCATGAAGTCTGAATATCGGCTTCAGTGATAGCTGAGTGTCAGCCACATTGACCCAAAGGAGAGAGCCAGGTGATCTGTGAACAATGCTAGCGATGCAATAACATTGTCCTGTGTTTATAAAAGACATTGACACACACCCAAAGATCTGGAAGCCAACTTAACAAGGCACCCAAGTGTTCATCTCATCATGACATGTATTTTGCATTAGTCTTATAATATTGGCTCCATTTTCATCTGAAGAAAGTATAGTATGTGGTGAATATATTCTTAACCCCTTCCCCGGCAGAAACGTGTATACTCGTTTTCACAAAATGTTCTTTTTCAGTCGTCGACGAGTATACTAAGAAAATATGGTAAAAAAATATGGTTTATAGGAAGACGAGTTACAAACTGTTTTCATAACCAGCATCAAAAATACTATATAGAACCAAAATAAAAAAATTAGTCTGAAAAAGAAACGTTTTTAACAAAAAAATTGTTGGGGAAGGGGTTAATACACTTAGATGAAAGTTCTTAGCTATAAATCATGTTTCCAGTCATGAAATAGAAAATAATAATTATATTTTTTATTAAATTGGGCAAGTTTATATTTATTTGGTTCCACTAATTTTACTTAGAATGTTTTATTAATTAAAAAGCATCAAATTGTTGTTCTTTTTCTGAACTTAGAGGCATTTCAGTGTATAACTTATACTTATAAATAGAGTAAGTAACAGGCATGATTATTAATCCATACCTCTAATCACATGCTCAGAGATGGATATAAATATATGAACGTGTAACTGCTGTTTTCTTCATTAGAAGCTGAAAACATGATTGGATTAGGATAGATGATCAAAATCGGGATTTAGAAATAAACCTAAAGGGAGTTTCTAACTGTAACCAAAAGAATAAATTTATTCAATGAAAGAATTATTCATGGCCTAGAATTTAGTCTCTAAAAAGAGAGAGGGAGGGAGAAAGAGAGAGAGAGAGAGAGAGAGAACTCATGGACATGGACAACAGTGTGGTGATTGGAGGATGGAGGGAGTGGGTGAAGGTGGAAGAGGATATAGGGAGGATAAATGGTGATGGGGAAAAAATAAAAAGTAAATATATAAATATATAGATATATATAACATGGTGTTGAAAAATGTGCTCCAAATAAAAACCCCTTCTCAAAGAACAAAGCTGGAGGGACACACCTGATTTAAAACTACACTACAAAGCTATAGTAATCAAAGCAGCATAGTACAGCCCAGCCAGCATGTCTCAGTGGTTGGGCATCGACCTATAAACCAGGAGGTCACAGTTCAGTTGCAGGCTCGATCCCCAGTGTGGGTGTGCAGGAGGCAGTCGATCAATGATTCTTTCTCATTATTGATGTTTCTATCTCTCTCTTCCTTTCTCTTCTTCTCTAAATTCAATAAAAGTATATATTATTTTAAAAAGCAGCATAATACAGGCAGAAAAATGGACGCATTAGACCAATGGAACAGGATCCAGAGCCCAGATGTAAACTGTCACATATATAGTCAACATATAGACAAGGGTGACAGTTACTCAATGGGGAAAGGATAATCTCAATGAATAACGTTGGGGAAACTGGACAACCACGTACAGAAAAATAAACTAAACTCTATCTTACACCACTCGCAAAATTAATTGAAAATGGAGTAAACATTTAAACATATGAACTGAAACCGTAAAACTCCTAAAAGACCTTTACCTCTAAAACAAAAAAAAATGTTATGCAGTGTTAAATTTTCTATCTGTCTTCAAGATCAAACTCCTTAGCTTGACTAATAACATTTTATAACCTGACCTTTGTTTTTATCTCCAATTTCACATCTTCTAACTCCAACCTTCCTCTTCCAGTCAACTCCCACCTCCCACCACTTGCTCCCCAGCCCAGCACACACACTCTTGTCCGGTTATATGAACCTACTAGGAGTTTCCTGACTGTACCAGGATCTGTCATCACTTTCTATACCACTCTCTGCCCTGTTGACTGGCACACCTCCCCATCCGCCTCCTGTCTACACAATCGCACCTACTTCCTCTAGCTCATATGCTCTTACATTTTGAACCTGGGTTTAGATGTCCTATCTTAAAAAGACTTCCTTGTATTTACCTAGATCATGATCTTTTGTACACATCATCTCACCTGTGTCCATGACTGACTCACTTCATCATAAACTTTAAGCACATCAATGTTAAAAAGCTGACATTAATTGAGTTTGTGTTTTTAATTCTTAGAATTCTGGTTAACATTGGGTGTAAACCTAATGTTCAATAAATCTGTAATGAATTCATGAATGAATAAATTCATTCATTTATTCACAAATATATAAAAATGACTACTATATTTTAAAAATGGTTGTAGGCCCTAAACCTTAAATGAACATAAAGAAACCAAGGTCTCTGCTCTTTTGGAACTTTTATTTTACTTGGATAAGATAGAAAACAAACATTAACTAAATAATTTCAAATAGGCTAAAGTGAACAAAAGGAAAAAATAGAATCTTCGAGCCTTAATTGTGGATAGTAAATTCAATAAGTGCATATCAAACTTAATATAAATCCTCATATTTTACTTCTCAATAGAAATCCCTTTTTGTTAAAGATGTCAATGTGCCCATTGGACATACTCTGTTCTCAGAATTCCTTGTATTTAGGTGTCTCTATAGGATGTGGCCTAACTAATGAGCTCAAGTCCCTGGATGGGCTCCTTTTGTTTGGTTTGGTTTTGTCTTCTTCATCCATCCTCTCACCTGGAATCTGGAACAGATGATTATCAGCCATGAAAGTCAGTCATGCCCTGAGGATGCCAAGAAGGTAGAGGGGTCTGGTCTTAAATGGCAGTATTAGCCCTGGCTCGCCTAACCCTACGCTCCATGTCAGGTAAGAAAAACAAACAAACAAGCAAACATGTATTTATGAAGCTACTTGGGTTTCTCTTAATTGCACCTTAATATAATCCTAACTGATACGGTGGGTATTCGGGTGTTAGTGGAAGAAGAATGTGCTGACAGGCTGCAGAAATCCATGAGTGCAAGACAAATGTCACCCTGGTGAGAAAATACACATAATGTATAAAAGGCTTTCATGAAACTTTACATGCTGTATCTATACAAGAGCCATCTAGACTTGAGAGCCAAAAATGTGCATTAATTCTGATTTCAATTCTTATTAAACAAGGTCATATACTTTTATAATGTTGGCATCAATATATTCCTCATCATAAAAAGATAGTAGAAAATTCAGTAATAAATAACATATAAAAGCCTTGTAAAAAATGCCTGTGGACAGAAGAAATCACTTAAGAACAGAAGGCATGAAATGGATCATTTTCTTGGGTGGAGGTGGCTAGAGGGGGACGAATATTAGCGGAGTCAGCAATTCTCAATGTTGTGAAAAACAACACGGCAAAGAGGCCTTTTGCGCCTCCCCCACTTCCACCCACTGGCTCTGGAACAGTGGGAATGTCAGTGTGAGAGCCCCAGCTCTGCAGCCTCGGACTCTGATGTTTCAAGAGAAATTACATGGAAAAGGCATCCGGGAAGGTCAACATTGAAGTTTTCGTTCATCTTTTTCTCCACAGTGAGCAGTTCACGGATTCTCTTTACCCAGTGGGGAGTGTGTGTGTGTGTGTGTGTGTGTGTGTGTGTGTGTGTGTGGCTATATGTGAAGTTTGTGGTTACACATGGGGGAAAGAATATGAACAAAAGGATTTACACTCCCAAGTTTTGTTTGCCTGTGGTGTTTTTGTTCCTAATTATGAAAAAATCAAACATCAGATTAAAAAGCTCACATTTGATTCTTACTGGAAACAAATGAGCTCGCCTCCCTGGACAGGTGGAGCTGAGC
>NW_006289398.1:5460387-5463189 GCF_000327345.1 Myotis davidii
GACTGCCTGGCCGCAGCCTCCAGCAGGGTGTCAGGTATCAGCTGCCTGGAAGGTTGGCGCCAACCATCCTCTTCTGTGAACCACAAACCAGAATTAATAGCGAATCAATCGAACAAAGTACAACTGATCAGTAAACCAATTAGTAATTTTAGCTGTTCACCCTGTCTTCATTTACTGGGGGAAAGTGGGAAATGGAAGTGCTTTTGCACCGCGGATAAGGTTGCAGCTGCCCTCGCTGCCCCGACCCCCACCTCCGGAGCCCAGGGTGCAAACTGCCACGCAGGCGTCTCCGAATCGCTCCACTTTGTGCATATAAGCTCGTTCTGGCCAGTAATTGCTGGAGAAATTAAACTATGCTTTCCTATGCAAATGTGGCATGGCCTATTTAAAAATCAGTAAGAAAAAAATTAATGTAACATCTTGGAAAAAGAATGTAAATAAGGAAAGCCACCCTTCTTCTGCATTAGGTCACCCCTCCCTCAATCCAATCTTGGCTGGACAAGCACAGTACCCACGTTTGCTACTCGGGGCTTAGGATTATTTATAAGCGGAAATTTAGCAAAAGTGATGACTGGCTAACGTTGGTCCAAGGCTCAAGGTTCATATAAACGGATTTTCCTTTAGGGTCCAAAGTACTAACAGCTGAGAAGGGAGCTCCTCTTCACAACGGTGTCACTTCGCCCATGGGCCCCAGGCTCCTAGTTACCTTTCCTTGGTTACAGACACCACACGGCCGCTCAGCTCCCTCTCCAGAATGGTCTTGTGTTCAACTCCCCCCTACCCACAGGGAAGGCCCTCACTCTGAATCCACCTCTCATCCCATTGGCACTTTGCCCGAGCATAAGTCATGGGTTCCAGACATGACCTCCGAGTGCACGGAAGGCGGTACAGCACAGGTGCATGCGCCAGGCTGGGAAGGCAGCTTTGAAAGACCAGCCAACTCCTTTGGTTGCAACACCTCCACTGACCAGATCTTCTGCCATTTATTCCCTGCGACAGCCAATGAGGACGCCTGCGCTGCGGGTAACCATGTGAGGTGTCTTCTCTGGCCGTCTCTTCTCACTGCGCCATGGTTGGGCTTTGGGTTACAAACAGAAAAGTTGTTGAAGGAACCTCACCCACCACAGTCTCACTTCATTTTTTTCCTTCACTAGGTCCCCTTCCAACAGAGTGTGTGGCCTTCCGACATTACTTTTTCCCTAAAACTATTTTTATTATCATGTAGATATATAGAATATGAGCATAGGTTCCCAAAAGATAGATTTCCCACAAATTAAAATATTCTATTTACCTCTAAATATGGAAACTGAAAATATACAACCCACTGGGAAATGAATTACTCATGCATCATGAGTCACATTTTAAACCAGCAACTCTATAACCTTAAAATACAGCTCCATCTTAAAGTATTAATTTTGAAATGATGCATTTGTGCTAATGATTTACCAGGAGGAGAAATCCTTTAATCTACCCCTTTTGCTTATGAACTTGAAAGTTGAACTCCATAGAAATGACTGATGGCAACAGCAGGACTCGTCACCAGCTGATCAAAATTAACAGTTTCTTTCAATTGTTCTAATTAAGACCAAGGGGAGTTCTGGAATGTACCAACAGTATCTCAAATTGCTCCTTTGCTTAAAACTAGCTCCTGGGAAGGAATATGAGCTTTTATCTTCCCCTACAAATGCTTTAGTCTAAGTTGCTATTATTACTATTTACTAAAAGGCCTTTTATAGATGTATCCTATGAGAACTTTTTTAAAATTTTATGACATTCAAAAGGGTAACAATTAAAGATGAGAAACATAATCATCTCAAGCAGAAATTTGTAGGAAAATGGGTGTCCTATCAATGTTCTATAAAGTCAATGGAAGTACTGTAAACATGGGTTAATCTTTTACATAGTAATAATTTCATCTTACTCAATAATTATTTCACATACTGGAAATACAATTAGAAAAATCAAATAATTAAGTCATGGTCATGGTAATAATATCCAAATTAAATTTATATAAACCCTAAGTCATATAATCATACTGCTTTAAAGAGTATATTTTTTCTCTAGCGGAATATCTCTCAAGGATTTCTACCTATCAAAATCAATTCTTTCCTAGTAAGTTGTACTCTAATGTCATTCATCATCTCAATTTATGGTCTAACTTCCTAATAAAATGTTTTCTTAATCATTATGTCTCATAATAAAACATGTTTTCTTAATAGTAATTTATTCTTAAACTAGAGGCCCAGTACATGAATTCATGCACAGCCAGGGGGGAGGGACCACAAGGCAATTGGCTGGCCAGCCTCACCCCCTGGTCGAACTCTGGGTTGAACTCCGGGTCCAACTCCAGTCGAGGGGACAATATGCATATTAGCCTTTTATTATATAGAATTATTCATTTAAAATGTTCGTTTTTTTTAAACTCCAGCTCTGCAGCCTCGGACTCTGATGTTTCAAGAGAAATTACATGGAAAAGGCATCCGGGAAGGTCAACATTGAAGTTTTCGTTCATCTTTTTCTCCACAGTGAGCAGTTCACAGATTCTCTTTACCCAGTGGGGAGTGTGTGTGTGTGTGTGTGTGTGTGTGTGTGTGTGTGTGTGGCTATATGTGAAGTTTGTGGTTACACATGGGGGAAAGAATATGAACAAAAGGATTTACACTCCCAAGTTTTGTTTGCCTGTGGTGTTTTTGTTCCTAATTATGAAAAAATCAAACATCAGATTAAAAAGCTCACATTTGATTCTTACTGGAAACAAATGAGCTCGCCTCCCTGGACAGGTGGAGCTGAGCGACTTTTCAT
>NW_006289398.1:5465118-5471997 GCF_000327345.1 Myotis davidii
GTAATTTATTCTTAAACTAGAGGCCCAGTGCATGAATTCATCCACAGCCTGGGGGGAGGGACCACAAGGCAATTGGCTGGCCAGCCTCACCCCCTGGTGGAACTCTGGGTTGAACTCCGGGTCCAACTCCAGTCGAGGGGACAATATGCATATTAGCCTTTTATTATATAGAATTATTCATTTAAAATGTTCATTTTCTTCAAACTCTTGATTTGGAGGACTTCGACTTCTGTACCTTAGAAGTTATAGAAATAGTGAAGCGTGCATAAAAGCAAATACCAATATTTCTGTCACTAAAGCAAAACCAGAGTAAAGTTTAAAATCCTGACCTACATGTACTTCAATAGCAAGGTATTGAAATGGCGATTATGAAGTGAGAAAATAATTAAATAAAGAATTGTTTTCAAGGACAGCCTATTGCATCCTGAGTGCCTCCCATCTTTTGATACAGAATCCAGGTCCCTGTAAGTCCACCCAACACCAGTTCCCTTATAAAGCAGGATTGTGTATGGGTGATGAAGATATGTTATCTTGCTTCATCACCATTTTAAGCCATTTCTTCTTTGAATGTGGCCCGGCTCAGTCAGAAGACCTTGGAGAGGGCATCCTCTTTAACCCACACACAATCCCTAAAGAAGTAATTGACTCTTTCAACTCTCAGGGCTGGGCTAAGATATGAGCCACCTCTTGTGGTAATTAGCATGCCTTCCTGGGAGAAGGGCGGAGGCTGGGCCTGCGTCTTCCCAGGGGCATTCCCTCCCCCAGGGCTGGGGCAAACTAGTTAAAGCCACTGTGAGTCAACAGGATTAACATGGAGTCAACTTCCTTGGGAAGTGGAGCCAAAGAGATTCCAAGGAGACAAAATACTTCAAGGCAATCGTGCTGGTGGTGAAAATCACCAGACTTACTGGTCCTGTCACATCTCATTTATCTGATGACATGGACGTTACGCAGGGCCGCAAAGACTTTTCTTTATGAGCTTAAACTCTTTTTTGACTTCCTGAGAGCTTAGGATATTTCCATTTTTTTTTTCAAACAGAAACAGTGAAATCCATCATAAAACTTGGAAAACATCTCCTGTTTATTTAGACCTGCATGCAAGGAGATTAGCACCTCTATAAGGGAGCAGTTTGCCACCAAATGTTAAACTGGCCAGGTTGTTGGTTTAACTTGCAACACTTATGATGTACCTTTTAAAATTTTAATTATATGTAAATGTTTTAATTTCTAGATAAAGGTTCTATTTGGTGGAACTTGTTTATGTAAATTTCTTCAAGGATTTGAATATTTTTTCATTGTCCCATAATTGAAGACTTAAAAATAGAAGTAAAAAAAAAGAAAATAGAACTTCAAGAGAAATTTAATTGTCTATGAAATGATATTTCAAAATCAATAGGCTAAATCTAAATATTCTGTTAATGGTAACATTTTTGGAGAAGATACAAATTTTAAATGTAAAGAGCTGTCATTCCTTCTTTTGTCTGTATAATTAGCAAAGGATGTTATTAACGACCAACTATGTACAGATCATGACGATACAGATTTGTAGTGAAGAAACAGACAACACAGTTTCTCCATCTAACGCATGGATAATGTAGTTGGGTAACCAGACATTTTCATAAATAACAGGCCATATTAACTCAGACGGTGGGTTATATGTGGAATAACCGGCTTCTAGGTTGAAACTTCAATGCTGGTGTGACCACGTGGCCCAGCATTAAACCCCACCAAGGAGAGCTGCAGATGTCAGAACTCCACCCGTGTTTGTCGGTGGAGGGTAGCCTGGGACTTTGGATTAGTTACAAATTTAAAGGAGATCAGTGTCCAAGAAGGAATTTGTATTTTAAGAGAAAATATATGAGTAATTCTTTCTCATTGGTATGGTTCCTGATGGCCCAGGAGGGAAGATGCAGGGGACTCTGGGGTGGAATTCAAGTCATTCATTCATTAATATGTTCATCTGTTTGTGTATCATATTTAATAGGCCCTGCTGCCGCACATACAATGTGCTAGGCAGCGGCTAACCACTTACAGACACTGTTTCTCCCTCTCCCAAGACTTCAGATCTCCTGGTCCATGTAATACAGTGGTTCTCAACCTTGGCTGCACATTAGAATCACCTGGGATTCTTTTTAAAATCCTGATTTCTGGGCCCTGGGTGACGTGTCGTGTGAAACCAGCTAACTGCTCATGAGGCCCAAAAATCAGGATTTTAAAAAGAATCCCAGGTGATTCTAATGTGCAGCCAAGGTTGAGAACCACTGATGTAATCGCATGGATTTCCCCTAAGTAAGCTAACCCAGACCTTGATTGCAGCACTGGCATAAAGTTAATTGGGAAAAAGAAAAAAGGATGCAGGGAAAGGAATGCTACAACCCAGCCGGAGGGATTCTGTGCCTCTGGGAGAAAAATTAATATTAAAATAAAAACCAAAGCAGCCCTGCCTAGGGGGTTTCAGTGATGACGCAGCGGGTCAGCTAGGATGGCCGGACGCTGTGTTGAAAGGCTCCATGACCCAGGCGCCCTGGGCGCTATGCTTGCTGGGAACAAGTCCCTGCGGGGCCCTGGCTGACATGTCGTGTGAAACCAGCTCACTCACTGCTCATATTCTGTGCCCAAGCACCCCTGCCGGGGACACCCCAGCTGTGGGACGCTGAGTGAAAGGGACCTTTCCTCTCCTCTCCCTGAAACAGACTGGGAACTGGCACAGGAGGGAATCATTACTAAGATAATATTTTAATAATCTGAGACCTAAAATCTTAAATACACTCAACAGATATCAAGAAGTAGACCTTGAGCCCCAGCCGGTGTGGCTCAGTTGGTTGAGGGTCATCTCCTGCCCTGAGAGGCCACCAGTTCGATTCTGGTCAAGGGCACAGCCCCGGGTTGCGGGCTCCATCCCCAGTAGGGGGCGTGCAGGAAGCAGCCAATCCATGTTTCTCCCTCTCCCTGTCCCTTCCTCTCTCTCTAGATATTTATTTTCTCAGTAGACCTGGAAATGGATATGGGAGCTTTTGCATTCTCACGGAGGGTATGATCAGGAAGAAAACATGATGACGCAGCGAAAGGTCGGAGCCTTCTGATTTGAACAGGTCATTATCTGCTTCCAAATAAGATCAAGAGGCCCTGAGGTGAAACCCTAACCTTCCGATATCCCTAAAATCAGTGCCTTGGCTTGGGGGCCGGATTCCACTGCTGTGACTGAAAGTTTCATGGGAAAATGGAAGATTGCTAAACTGGTGTCTTTTCAGAAGAAGGTACATTCCCTAGACTATTGTTTGTGTACCCTGCAAATAACTGTGCTACGTCTTAAACATGATTTAGTAAATCTTACACTTCTTGAGAGTCCCTCCAATATAATGGGCATTATGCTAAAAAAATATTTCAGCCAATAAAATAAAATTCATCGTATATACTTTTAAAGTTAAAAAAATAGACTGTGTGTGTGAATGTGTGTGCATGAGTGTATGTGTGTGTGTGAGAGTGTGTGAGAGTATCAGTATGTGAGTGTGTGTGTGTGTGTGTGTGCCCCCAGGCCACAGCTCTTGAGAGCCTGAAATCTGTAGGAATAGAGGTTGCTTAGTAAAAACAATACTTTATTATGTGATACCAAATAAATAACAATCTACTGTTGTACCCTTATTAGAATGGATGAACTTAAGTTTATAGAAATAAAAAGGGTCCACCTGGTTTCCTCCCAAAGATCCTAAAATAACTGGATAGGTAAACTTGAACACTCAACTTCTTCAGTTGCAAAACTAATATAATAGTTGCTTTTTTTATTTCCATGTATGTTCTAATGAGAGATAATAGACACGAATGCATTCTGGGAAAAAACGCTAAGGCAATATACTAGGTAAAAGAAAAATAAATTTCCGTGTGAAATTGCCTAAACTGATAAACACAAGTAGCTTAACTTTTCACCAGGCAAAACAGACCACAAGTAGGATTACAATTGTCCCAGGCAGGTAGCACGTCAGAGGTGGTAATGACAGACTGGGGGCTAGGATTTCTCTCCCCCTCTGGCTGCACTGCTCTGGGAGTGGGGAGGGAGCCTCCGTGGGTCCCCTAAGCCCTGCAGAGCTGACTGCCAGCGAGGAGAGGGGTGGGGGCTGGAGGTTAGGAGACGGGCGCCTAGGAGAGTGCCTCTCCTCCTTGAGCAGCGGCTCCAGCTGGACCCCATCCCCTCCAGAGCCTCCCCTTCCACTAGTTTCCTGTCTGGTTCCATGTCCCCTGGGTGACTCACCTCTCACCCGTCCCTTTAGCCTTGACACAGGAGCTGCTTCCTGCTCTTCCTAGTCTCCGTGTGGCCTCACTGTGCCGTGGGTGGCTCTGTCATCATCAGAATAATCAATCCCTGGACTAATTCTCTCTGAAACATGCGGAGTTGTGTCTATTTCCCTGGTTGAACCCTGACTTATCCAGCAGTTAACACATTTCTAATATTTACAACATGATATGCCAGACTCCTTTCAAAATGCTTTGTATTCAAGAAATCAGTTAATCTTCACAATAACTGTATGGGGGAGGTTGCTAGTATTGTCTCAGTTTATCTATGAAGAAACCAAAGCTCAGGGAATTTTTTCTAACTGCCAGTGCTCCCACGGCTAGGCCAGGGGGTGGCAAGCTTTGAATCAGATAGTGCACATGCCTAGCCATGCATGTACCCACCTCTCCGATAGCAGTGACCTCACTACGTCTAAGAGGTTATCATCCACTCAAACATTTGATCATAAATACACCGCTGTGTCCAGAGTCCCCTGCCATCTATGAAACTTAGGATGGTGCCGGGCAAGAAGGAGGCATTCAAGGACTCAAGAAGTTTCAGCCATCATTAGTGTCATTCACGTGATTCCAGCGCTGGGGACTCAGGTTGTGTCCAAGTGAAGACAAAACTACTATCCCTTTAAGTTTTTATGATTAAATTTCAAATAACTTAATAAAAATACCCCAAATCCTATATAATAAAAACCTAATATGCTAAGTGTCCGGTTGTCTGGTCATCCATTCAACCAAACAAAGCGTAATATGCTAATGATATGCTAAGGCTGCTTAACTGCTCACTATGACATACACTGACCACCAAGGGGCAGATGCTCTGACCAGTAGGCTAGCTTGCTGCTGGGGTCTGGCCGCTCAGAACTGAGTGAGATGGGTCAGACATGCCCTGGAGCCCTCCCACAGTCCCTCCCTGGCTGGCTAAACTCCCGCATCCTTCTCTAGCCCTGATCATGCACTGGTGGGGGCCCTCGGCCTGGCCTGCATCCTCTCACAATCTGGGACTCCTCAGGGCATGTCAGAGAGCCGGTTTCGGCCTGATCCACTTCCCCCCCTTCGCTCTGCTCTTTCCTGGAGCAACAGATCAGGAAGACTGAGTGCTTACAGGTCTTCCCTGTGCCGGGCCCTTCCCACCACCACTGTGGCATTCTCAGCCCCTGTCACTCAGGGTACCTCGGGGGAGACGTTAAAAATACCAAACCCTGGGCAGCAGCCCCAGCGATTCTGAGTTAACTGGGCTGGATCAGTGCCCAAACATGACTACTGGTTAAAATGTCCCCAGGCAACTTTAAGGTGCTTTCTGGGTTGAGAAACGTGTGCATTGTGGAGTAAACTGATTTTTATAAAAATGCCCCTTTACATGCGGCAGATCACAGGCACTCGTCAGGGCTCTGGGCACTGACATGCAGGCTAATGGATAGAGTTAAGTAAAGGAAAAAAGAGCAGGAGATCAGGAAGGATTTGCTTGAGAGGTAAAGGGGTGCAATCCCAGTAGGAGAATAATTCAGCTGAAGGAGGGGACAGCAGCCATAATGACATAAGCACTACTCTTCCCCCTAGAACCTTCCAGCCACCCCCTGTACCTTATAGGTTAACAGTGTGAACCTATGCATTAACTGGGACATAATGTGAGTGCTCTTGCTGCATGTAGTGGACTTCCATGTGTTTGAATGTAAGCGTGTGCTTGTGTGGGGGGAGGGGGTGGCTATCCATTTGTTTGAATTGTGAAGTAAGAGGAATTTATAAATCATATTTCCTCTTCTTCAAATTCCAAAGGTTTCAGCCAGCAAATGAGATTGTAAGTCTGCACCTGGTCGAAATAATAACCTCATCCCACATGTTCATGTCCTTAAAGATGCAAATAAATCATTACTAGAAGGGATGATGTGAGAAATAAAGGAGGACATGCTTGCCATTTGCAAACATAACACACATAATTGGTAAAATAAGGAACTCAATCAAACCCGTTGAGATACATCATAGTGCCCACCTGATCTTTCAGAGGCATCATCTATAATATAAAAGCATAATATGCTAATTAGACTAGACAGCCGCATGACCTTCTGAATTTCGTGCATCGGGCCTCTAGTATTAAATAAACATTGAGGTAGCATTACTCTGTGGGAAAATGTTAAGTATATTCTAAATCAGAGTGGTTTGCCCATCATCATCTTCACACATTTGTCTAAGCCTGCCTTACATCTTTCCCAGTAAAATGAAACAACCCAACAGAAAAGCCTTTGTACAGTGTGAGCAGGAAAAAAAGGGAAGTGATTGGAACGAAGCTGAACCCTTTGTATACCATAAGCATCTATAGATGCTTTAAAATCATTTTTTTTGTGAGAAATTTCAACTGAAAATATTCAAGAACACCCAAATTGTGAGTAATATATTTATTTTCATAATATTCATTGCAAATTGATTTTTTAAATTAAATTCAAAATATCGTGGCGTGTGGGGATGGTTTCCGTTTTGGACACATGGCAGTTAACTGGTGAATGATTACCAGCGGAAATGAACACCATTCTGAACAGCTGGAAAAGGGGTGATCTGAAGATATAAGAAGGCAGATTCCCTGAACTCACAGGAGCCTGGGCAGCA
>NW_006289398.1:5472014-5491714 GCF_000327345.1 Myotis davidii
TAGGTGTCACCGCCCGAGCAGCCGACACCAACAGAAATAAGGCTCCCACCTGTCACCACTGTGCTGAGGTTACTCACTCTGCTTATCACAAGATCTAAGTGTGGTGTCGGGTGCCGTTTCACACCACACGATCTGAATACGCCACCTAGAAAATGCATATGAAGTTTCACAGTTATTTTCCTTAGGGCTTGACCCCTGTATGTCCCTACTAGGAATATTTTTTACACACAACTCTGATACGCTGCCATGTACATAGATATTTATACAAATGACTGGCCCTGTGGCTCCATTAAGATACAGAAGCACAGACGCTCATTTTCTTGAGGAAATTCTAGGCTCTAAGAGGAACCCAGTAATAGGATCCTACTTCGGACCTCACACCGTAAGGGCGGTCAGGCTATCCAAGACTGAATACATGTAATAACAAAATGACTTCAGAGTGGAAGAACACATTACCGTCTGAAAGGCCATGTTAACTCTTTCTCACCTGCTAACTCTCGCGAGCTCTCAATAATTGCTGCTGGAATACCAGCTGCTTCGCTTCTCCAAGAGGCACCTTTGGCCTGTTCCTTCTCCCTAGTACAGGAGATGAGGTAATGCCATGAATTGACTCCTAGTGTTAGATAATTTTGGCCACACAAACCATAATGGACCTCAGATGCATCAGCTAGGTTGATGGAGACTATGACATAAATATGCCTGTCCATAACGTCATATGAATAATCTCACATTTGGGAAATCGGGAAATGAAGGGCTAGGTTAGAAGCTAAAGAGATCACCTACATGATGACTCTTCTGCTGTTGTTACCCAGGGCTTGGGCCTGGGCCTGGAGGGGGTCTGCCTCAGGCCCGCTGTAGTGTGGGGGTTCTTGACTTCGTGCAGGAAAGATCTCACAACACAAGTCCGAGCGATTTGGAGAGTCTGTCTATGAGAGCTGGGGGCAGAGAAACAAAGGAAGGTCTTAAGGTGGAAGCAGCAGCAGGCGAGAGCCTTGGTGGGGTGGCGTTGGCCCTCTAGAAACCTCACAGGAAAGAAGGGAGCCACGGCAGGGCTGCTGTCAGCTCCCTGGGAAGTGAGAGGAAAGGGGGCCGTGGAGACAGGGTCAGGGCGTCAGCCAGGACAAGCTGCCACTGCCTTCTGTTCCCCTGGTTGAAGTCACGTGGGGTCCCTTAGCATTTAGGAGAAAAAGAGCAGAGATACCAGGCATGGACACGCTCTAGGACAGTGACGACGAACCTTTAGAGCTCAGCGTGCCAGCATTTTGAAAAACCCCAACTTAACTCTGGTGCCGTGTCACATATAGACATTTTTTGATATTTGCAACCATAGTAAAACAAAGACTTACCCTTTTGATATTTATTTTATATATTTAAATGCCATTTAACAAAGAAAAATCAACCAAAAAAATGAGTTCGTGTGTCACCTCTGACACGCGTGTCATAGGATCGCACCAAACCTGCAACCCAGGTACGTGCCCTTGACCTGGAATGGAGCCCTTTGGTCCGCAGACCGACGCTCTAATCACTGAGTCCCTGGCTCTGTGATTTTACTTGATTTTTTTTTTAAATATATTTTTATATATTTCAGAGAGGAAAGGTTAGGGAGAGAGAGAAACATCAATGATGAGAGAGAATCATTGATCAGCTGCCTCCTGCACACCCCACACTGGGGATTGAGCCCACAACCCCGGGCATGTACCCTGACCGGGAATCGAATTGTGACCTCCTGGTTCATTGGTCAATGTTCAACCACTGAGCCATGCCAGGCCAGGCTCAGGGGAGGGTCTTAGTAGAACATTCATTAGCTTTGCAGGTGTGCCCTTCAATATGTTGATTCCTCAAAATGTGCGTAGAGTGGGATCAGGGTTACTTTCTGGTTAGTTTTATTTTCAAAGAACATCATCGCACCCATGGGTCCCTCATCTTGAGGCTCTTTCTCTCTCTTTGGCCTGTGGGAATCCTATGGGAGGTTTCAGGTGCGGGTCTTCCTTTTAAAAAAAAATATATATATATATATATTTCAGAGAGGAAAGGTTAGGGAGAGAGAGAAACATCAATGATGAGAGAGAATCATTGATCAGCTGCCTCCTGCACACCCCACACTGGGGATTGAGCCCACAACCCCGGGCATGTACCCTGACCGGGAATCGAATTGTGACCTCCTGGTTCATTGGTCAATGTTCAACCACTGAGCCATGCCAGGCCAGGCTCAGGGGAGGGTCTTAGTAGAACATTCATTAGCTTTGCAGGTGTGCCCTTCAATATGTTGATTCCTCAAAATGTGCGTAGAGTGGGATCAGGGTTACTTTCTGGTTAGTTTTATTTTCAAAGAACATCATCAAAGAGGGACCAGAAGTGAGGCCGGTCTGGCCCGGCAAGGGCTGGACTATAAACCAGTGTTCTGAGGTGCCCTTGCTCAGGGAAGATAAGACCGAGTGTCCACTAGCTGGCTAGAAATTGCTCAAATTGTTCGGCCTTGTCTATTTATTCTGTCTCAGTTTCCCTCTTTCCACTTGTTAAGGAACTTCCCTAGCTTCTCACTACCCTGCCTCACTGCCACTCGCCAGAGAGAAAGCAAGGACCGCGGAGTTATGCTCAGGCCTGGCCTATCTTGATGTTTTTACTCAAGTGCAACTTGAAGAATGTTAAGACGTTACTCAAGAAGTACAACTTGAGGAAAATTAACATATTAACTTGAAGCAAATTAGCATTTGCTGAGGAACATTATCCATAGTCATATTTATTCAAATGTACATGGTTTTTTGCTTTTTAAAGAAGAGACCCTCAGATGAGGATTATCCACCAGGAAGCTTGGGTTTTTCCATGATGGGGAAGTCACCTCTAAGATTTCTTATAATATTAGTTTATTTCCTCTTAGTGATGTACAGAAGTACAAGATGGTGAGAAACCTAAAGCATTATAAAGTGATTCATCGATGATCAAACACCAACAGAGCCAGAAATCATTGTGATGACTTTTATTTCCCAACACAAGGCAAGCAGAATGGATCTTTAACCCACTGTTCGCCGTAAGTATGTGTAGACTCAAGCAGCAGACCTTCCCCACATGGCGTCTATAAAAAAAATGTTTTCCTTAAGTGGCAGCCTGACCAACTTTAAAACCATTTTCCGTGAGAATTTTCAGCTGAAAATATTCAAGAACACCCGGATTGTGAGTAATATGTTTATTTTTATAATATTCATTGCAAGTTGATTTTTTAACTTAAATTCAAAATATCATGGGGGGTAGTTTCCATTTTGGACACGTGGTCGTTAACTGTTAACAGCAGCATCTCCAATAAAAAGATGCAAACGTGAACCTGGCATACATCGCACAGTTTACGATTATAGTGTTTGGGTTGGAGGGAAAATACCATAGCGCTCATTCATTGGTTCATGCTGTCACTCGTTTATTCATTCAACAGCCTTCCTGTTATTTCCTTCCAGAGATGACCAGATAGCATCTGTCCCAAAATGACAATGAAAGAAAGAATACCCTAGGAGTCACCTAAAGATTCTGGCTTTATTTGTTTTAGTTCTTCTTCTATTGGTTCCCCAAAGATGGCGTCTCTTGCAATGATTTCCTGATGTATTTCCTGACTTGGGAGCAGACTGAGCTTCTCTAATGGATTGGCTCCCCCTCATCCAGACCTTTTTCTATCCTCTGTAAGGAAAATCCAGCCAGCTGGACCCGCAAGTACAGCTGAGAATTCCAGGCCCACAGGTGTCTGTCCTCGCATTGGGTCGCTTGCCAATATCAAAGCTAGATTTGTCGAGGGGATCCCTGCAGTTGTTGCACAGAAAGAAAATTATCCACCGGCACTAAGAGTACTAATCCCCTCCTCCGTGTCTGACTTAGTCCTTGAGCTAGAGCCACAGGCCCCTCCCCCGGCAAGACTGAGCCAGTATCAAGTTCTCCATCCTTTGAACAAGTGGGTGGCAGACTGTCAGGACAGGACTCAGATGGGTGCAGGTGGCACCACCTGCTAGCGATGCTCTTCGCGCTCTGTGTCATCACTGCTGCCCGCATGGCATCACCCTTTCTTTCCTTGCCAATAACCACGGGTCCATTTGTTTGAGCTTAAAGTTCGTTCCAAGCTCGGATTTGGGGTAAAAAGAACATGAAAGGGATTTTTTTTTTCATTGAGAATATGAAACGAGTCAGAGAATAAGTTATTATGTTATGTCCAATGGAACACAAGGTGATCTAATTTGAAAGTGCAAAGGTTCATTAGCAGATGAATGAGAGAAAAAAAGAATATTATTGATGATTCCCCAGGAGCTAATTATTTCTGGATGTCAGTTTAGCTGAAATACAATCATTGGGAAACTGGATGTTCATAGATAATACTTATGGATACAAAATTCAAATGTAAACATTTAGAAATGAAGAAAAATGAATTCCTGAATCACCTGTGTTTCATTTTGAAAAGTGCCTGCTACAGTCCATTGCTTCCTTTAGAGTTTTCAATCATCTTATTGTATGTTTCAGCTAAGCTTTAAACAGATAAATGGACTGGCACTTGCTGGGCCTGGCAGGTGGGTGGGGTTTCCTGTGAGCCAGCAGCCAAAAGGGGAACTGTTTGCAGAGCTGAGCAAACTTTAACCAAACTGGTTGGAGTTTAAAGCGTCAGGACAACGTCTAAAAAGGATGTTCAAACACCCCGAAGCTCCCGTGCTGTGTTCAGAGACGCTCTAGATAAGACTGATCCACAGCCCCCAACATTTTCTAAATTGATCTCAACAGAGGACCGTAGAGGCCATTGCTGAAGTTGGTTGTTTGTAAAATTTGTTTATTTTGTCCGTTTGTATCAGTCTGGGTGCTGGGATAAAAGACACAGCAACGTTGTGAATTTCATAAAAGAACCATTGATAAATCTGGGGGTAGAGATAATGAACATGGAATGGTGTGGTTCCTAGTACAAGATGTGAATGGACTAGAAGAGGGAGTGACTACTGGAACTCAAAGAGTTCCCTCTAATGTATGTTAGTTACAGTTATTTTTATACTTTTGTCTTTAATGTCTATGTAAAAATTAAAAATTATTTATATACCACCATTACAGTATTACAGAATTCTGTTGTCTATATACTTACTTTTACCAGTGAGCTTTATACTGTCATATTGTTTCATGTTGCTATTTAACATCAATTAGTTTCAACTTGAAAGAATCCCTTTAGCATTTCTTGTCAGGCAGGTATAATAGTGATAAACTCAGCTTTTATTTACCTGAGAAAATATTTATTTCTCTTTCATTTTTGGAGGATTGTTTTGTCAGATATAGCATGCTTGGTTGGCGTATTTTTCTTTCAGTACTTTAAACACATCATACTTTCTTCATGCCTGTAAGATTCACTGAGAAATTCATTGATAGTTGAGCATGACTCTTTGTATTTGATGAGATGCTTTTTCTCTTGATACTTAGAAAACTCTTTTAGCCTTTGACTTTTGACAATTTCATTATAATGTGTCACAGTGTGGACTGACATTGGGAATTTATGACTCTAAATACAAGCATGGTGGCATGTATGTCTGTGTATATGTATTTTCATGAGCACATTCTGGATAGATGTGGGTATAGAGTTCAGCTTATATGTGGGCTGAAGGTAAAAACTTGTTTATTTTTAATCAGTGTAAGCAATAGAAAATTATTTTAATTTAAGCATTGATCATCAAAGCCATCCGATCTTCCCTGGTGCATTGCCGTTTTCTCTGCTCTCGAGCTCATCATCTAAACATCCATTTCTTCAAATCAGATATTCATTGTTTTACCCAACTGCTATTAGATAATTTAACTCTTTAAAACCAATGCTATGTGGGTTGATAGTCCATTGAAATGTCATTTAGCTCTATGGTATAATACAGCTAGAAGAATATTTCATGGAGGTGATTATAATAATGAAAGAGATCAACCAAAGGACTTGTACGCAGGCATATAAGCATAACCAATAGACACAAGACACTGGGGGGTAGGGGAGGCCAGGGGAAGGTCAAGGGGGAAGAAAAAGGAGACATATGTACTACTCTTTGTAATACTTTAAGCAATAAAACAATTAAAATATGAAGAAAAAGAAAAATAGCTGTTCAAATGCCACCGTAACATACCTATTACCATGCAACTTTCTGACCCAGATTACACTTATATCTTGTTTTCAAAACATAATTGTAAAGTCCCATAACCTTTCAGCATCCAGATCCTCTGTCTTTGGCTCTTCTTGACAACAATTTCAGATATCTCCCTTTAGAAAAAATTCACACTCACCAAGGTGTTGCGTGATGAGTTTGATAGCAACCATACAAATGTCTTTACCATAAATAGAGCAAGTGAATCCAGACCACGAAAACACATCTGCGATCATCGATTTGACAACTCGTACAGCCCGAACCTGACATTTCCATTCCCGTCTTCATTTTGCTTTTAAGGAGATTTCCTTTTCTTGACATGTTTATTCTTTTGACACTGAGCCAGTTTTCCCCAAGCACTTTTACTCCAAGGACCCTAAACTGGACAAATATTTATTATGCTATTTAAAATACTTTTAGCTTTACTTAGAAAAGAAACATAGTGACAAGTAAGTGATGGTTCACACATTGAATTTCTCACCAGAAACCTGCCACCTTCATTAATGAATTTGAAACTATACTCCCAAGCTTGTCAATAGAATGGAAAATATCAGCTTCTGAAGAGGTGACTGGTTTTTACTGCCCTTCCTGGTTTTATATATAGCTTGGCCTTTATGGGTCAACCTTGTAGGACTGACATTTGATTTTATTAAGAGTATAATAAAGAGCGGTATTCGAAACATTTAACCACCGTGTAGTAGGGGCAGGACACCATCTGAAGGGACATTGGCTGTAGTTCTGGCCCCCAACTGTGTCTGACATCATAATTTCATTTGCATGCTTGTGAGGGGGATTAACAGGGGGGTAGTCAGGGCACCAGGACCATTCAGCAGGGTTCAAGATAGCGATTATTTATCGATTGCTGTGAAATAATTACAGTCCTGGAACTATTGGTGAGTTGATACGCACCAACTAAATATCAACTAAAATTTCACTTCTTCTTGCATCTTTATGGACTGACCAGCCTTAAGTGTAAAACTCAGTCCCTTCACAGGACTGCAGAGGGAAATCAAGCATGTACATTGTACTTTTATTGGAGATGTGTACGTCCCAAAAAGGGGTCACATCTCTGACACATAACATTTATTTGATAAATTTCCATAGAGCTCTTCTTCTCAGGGCTCTCCAACCTGTCTCAGACCTCAGAATCTTACTTATTAGTATTTCTTTACTCCCTTGTTCCATTGTCCTCAAAGGCAGAGAGCGTTAGCTTCCGCCTGAATATTCTCATTTTCCCTGTAAATCAGGATTTCTCAACTTTTGGGGTTATTGCCATGTTGGATGAGATAATGCATCATTATGAGGAAAGGGTGGGGGGAGGAAGTTCTTGGGCATTACAAGATACTTAGCAGCATCCCTGGTCTCTATGTTCCAGTTCCCAGTATCATCCCTCCTCCCATGTTACAACAGCCAAAATTGTATTTGGAAATTGCTAATTGTCCCCCTAAGGGGCAAAATTGCTCCCATGTCAAAAAACTGCTTTAAATCTATTAGTCACTTCTTAGGTAGAGCAATTTAAATGCTGTGTTCTAGGTGGCTTTAACCGTCCACACAAACATCCATGAGGAGCTCAGAAGACAAAGGGCACGAGCTCGTAAGAGGGCAGTAAAAAGGGAGTGCAATGCTGCTGCTGGCCAGAGGGTCCCCCAGGACGAGAAACATACCTTGCGTCTGACGGGTGTTCCAGGAGGCGACGAACTTCATTATTACAACAGGTTATGTTTTGTGGGTTTATGTTGAACAGACCTTCAAAGATAAAACACCATCTATTATTGTGTTGCATACAGCCTCTGCTCTGAAAAGGTCTAGATTAAATACAACTTCGTGAAATACTGTTAGTGTAGAATCTTCCTTCTTGGTTTGCAGAATCCTCTAGAACAGCGGTTCTCACCCTGTGGGTCATGACCCCTTTGGCGGTCGAACGAACCCTTTCACAGGGGTCGCCTAAGACCATTGGAAAACACATATATAATTACATATTGTTTTTGTGATTAATCACTATGCTTTAATTATGTTCAATTTGTAACAATGAAAATATAGCCTGTATATGAGATATTTACATTACAATTCATAACAGTAGCAAAATTACAGTTATGAAGTAGCCACAAAAATAATTTTATGGTTGGGGGTCACCACAACATGAGGAACTGTATTAAAGGGTCACGGCATTAGGAAGGTTGAGAACCACTGCTCTAGAGGGAGTGGAGGTAGGGTGAGCATGCTCTTTGATAACTGTTGCTGGTCCATCTGCCTAGATATTCTTACTTCCTCATTTCATTATCTTTTACGCCTCCTGATTGGTTATTTACATTCCTCTCATTACCCAAGTCATACGTGGTGCCATTGATTGTTAAGCTTACAACCAGTTCTAAGATCTTGTATATTTTCCATGTAAGTTCAGATCAGTATGAGAAATTCCTCTCAAACCAGGTCCTATTTTGCACAGTATTATAACTTGTTTCAGTGAAATTCTCTTTTGTTGTTTTAGTAATCATTATGGTACTTAATGTTAGGTCCTTAGAATGTAAGACGTAAAGCATGTAACCCTATGTGGACTGTTATAGTGATTACTATAGTACCTAATGTTAGATATAGGAATACTGTGTGAGACCCAAGAATGTACCCTTATAACCCAACTAGTCCTGGTAAACAACTTATCTGATGGGAACGCCCAAAGCCTGTACACACCCATAGATTAGCAGACCCCGGGTGGATCCACACATGGCAGCCGCTGATAACACACACGAGCGAGGACCACGTCTATACAGGGGTATATAATCAGGCAGTCTGATGGACCCAGCAGCGCACAGCTCTCCTGTGGCCCGAGCGTGAGGACCTGTGTGTGCTCCCGTCTCAGTTCCCAGCACGAAACTCTGCCCAATTAACTGTCGATCGACAAAGGAGCCAGCAGCCAATGGCGCCGTATACCCCTTTGTGTGTGTCAGCGAGCATCGCCGGGTGGATCCTTCCCAGTGTCTGAGACCCGTCAGGGACTGGTAAATAAACCCCCCTGTGTGCTTGCATCTAACCTGTTTGTCTGTGTGTAATTTCTCTGGCTTGGCTCAGATCTCGGTACTGTCTCTGTGAAAGTGTCTGACCAGAAGGTATTGGCACAAGCCTCAAGCGGATGGTCCAGACCACCTGTGCATGTCCCACTTAGGAGCAGCACTATATGGGAACCCCCCGCACCTCGACATAAGTGATGGGTCTTAAATATATAAGAAATAGAAGCTATTTGGGACATTTGTCAAATCAGATTTTCTAAGAAAACACTCTCTACAAAAAACAATGCAATTATTGACCAACTTATAAAGTGGTCAAATTTGCATTTGGTTTTCTGGGCCTCTCACAATCCCATAAATTAAGGTTTATGGAGGTGTATATCATTCGTCCATTATTCCATGATTAATTGAGCTATCAGAAACATTGTTTTAACAGCTATTTCCAGACCTCTCCTTTATAAAGAAACTCAATGCATTACATTTCCTAATCTTCAAAAGCAGAATTCTAAATTTATAAGAAATAGAGACATATATTAAGACTTCTACTCCAAATACTGTAATATCACTTCTTAAAACAGTAAATAGAAATCTTATCTCTAAAAAGAACTACAAAAATATGAATTATACAATGTCTAGCTAGTTTTATTTATTAATTTAAATAGTTCATGAATACATACAACTAAAATGCTTGATACCAGACCCACATAATTGTGACTAATAAATACCCCTTCTTTAAAATAATATAAATTTCCTGTTGCAGGTTTTCATGACAAAGTCAAGGTAGAAATACGTATCAAACCTTAAAAGCATACACAAAGCTATTCTGGAACATTGTTTTATATCACACTTTCTTTTATCTATATTTAAATGTGGATTTGTGTTCTGCCATTAATTTCTGTGAGACTCAGCTTAGCCAATGAAAACTCTAGAACAGGGGTGGGCAACCCCTGGCACGCGTGCCGAACATGGCACGCCAGTAACTTTTGCTGGCACGTGAAACCCTCTCTTATAATCTTCCATTTACAATTCTTTTCTTAATATCGACTTTTTTATTTTTCAGATAAATTCAGTGCAGGTGCATCTTAGATAAATATCAGTGATGCAGCAGCAGAAGTCCCACTGATACTATCACACGGAGTCATAAAGTTTTCTGTCAGACTATCAGTGTACATGTATACATTAAAAAATAAATGTATTTTTCATCATCATAGACTGTGTTTTTGTCGCTCGAATGGATTTTATTATTTCTTCAAGGTTCTTCACATACGTACACCTGAAGAGATACCAAGTAGGCGTAACATGTTCTCAAAAAATTAGGGTTGGCACGCAGAAGGATTTTGAGTCAGAGATTTTGCTGGTTTTGGCACGCATTCACAAAAAGGTTGCCCACCCCTGCTCTAGAATAACTCATTGCCAGAATTCCGTCTCTGATTGGGAACTTAATTAAAGAAAAACGACTTTGATAAGCCTCTCCCCACCCCCAGCTTATTGTATAAAATAGACTTGAAGGCACTGATATAAGCCCTATAGGAACATCTCCTGGAATGTTTTTAACTTTTGACTTTTTTTTTTATTGGCAAAGCTTAGAAGATTAAACATTTCTAATTTAAACCTCTGGTTTTCATGTGAATTCTTCCCGTGTGGAGAATTCAAACTGGGGAGGTGTCGTGGACATGGCACTAATGATGTGCTTCTTTCCAATAAAATCTAAGTATGAAAGATGCCGAGGATAGTACAGCCAAATAGGCCTCAGGAACAAAAGCTGATTTTGATAAGTAAAAAGAAACCCTTTTAAAGAAAAGGGAGTTAATCTAATCACTTTCCTATCTGTGGTCTTTGCTTCGGGCCAGCTATGTAGCCCCATGAGAGGCTTGTTTTGTGTTTTAATGCTGATGGGTTTTACACAAACTGGTGGCACGTCGTCCCCTGCTGTTCAGTTCTGCTGAGCTGGTTAGAAGGAAACTGTTGCCCCGGATCCAGTGGTGGCTCCCCCTACCCCCTCCCGCCCCCGAGAGTGCCGTGTGGACGCTGGGCTGTGAAGAACACAGTTCCTCCAGCGGTTCTCATCACACAGCCACCCAGCGGCCTGTGTCAGCTAATTCAGACAAGGCACCTTCTGCCTGAGCTGAGGGCTGGCATTCTGGACACTTTTAACCATAAAACTAAGGAAGAACATTGTTATTTGACCTCTCCTTCTTAGCGTAGAAGAACACTCTATTTAGTAAGTCAGTGCACTGTTCCATTTACAATATTGTATTCCCATTGATGATTACTTCATTAAAGTTTTACTTCTAAAATGTGATTTTCTCTCGAAAACGTCTGTCACTCATAGATTATTTTATCATGCATTAGAGCAGTGGTTCTCAAGCTTCTGGCCCTTTAAATACAGCTCCTCATGTTGTGACCCAACCATAAAATCATTTTCATTGCCACTTCATAACTGTATTGTTGCTACTGTTATGAATCGTAATGTAAATATCTGATATGCAGGATGGTCTTAGGCGACCCCTGTGAAAGGGTCGTTCGACCGCCAAAGGGATCGCGACCCACAGGTTGAGAACCGCTGCATTAGAGAATTAAAAAAGATTTTAAAATTCAGAAGGCATAACTTATTTATATTACATGCCACTTTTCCATTCTAGCTGCCTGCAATTGAATACATATTTTTTAAAAGGCAAGAACTTTGAAAATATGCACATATGTTTTAAGGCTACTTATGTTTAAAGCCACTTATTCACTTCCTGCCAAAATAACATTCCTACATTGACAAGGTGACTCCTCCCAGTGTTAAAGCATATATTGCAATGCTTACGGCCTGGGCTTTCCCAAGAACATGTGCGGAATATCTACCGGAGCGTGTCCGTGAAGAAAGAAGCTGGGGTGGACTGCTGCTCCCCCAGCGGGAAGTGGCCAGGTCAGCCCTGGAACACACATGCAGTGATGTGCAGGCGCTGCCTAGTGAAGGTGCTGCCTAAGCCACTTGCTCGATGTATGCTTGTAAAATTAGAAAACCTATTTTTAAGAATAGCCATAGAATAACATGCGGTTCATTATATTTGTTCACATATTTTCTATTTACAAAGAGAATAAAATTCTACAGAAAGAATATATATTTCAATATATAATTTTCTTCACTTTGTGAAGTGAGTGAACCCCGAGTGAACCTTTGCCTACAGAAAGTTTTCTTTTTCTGACAATGTTTCTACCCTGTCTACCTTTCCAGAGGAAGGACAATGGGTCGCAGGGGGTGGGGGAAAGAAATACATCAACTCAAGAAACATAAAAAATCTAACGTAAACCAAAATTGGATAGAGGGCTCCATTAAAATGGAAGCAACCCATGGAAGCTAGCATTTCAAGATATAATTTGAGATCAAGGTGTGTATATATCTTATAGAGATATACTGAGGTATTGCCCAAATTCTCCATTAAACTTGATTTTAAAATAAAGAGATTAGACCAGTAGGAAGAGTGGTAGAAAGATAGAGTCCTGAATCAGTGACTGTTGGATGTCAGTCAATCCCCAAAAGATATTAAAAATTAAGTGTTCCTGGGAGCTTCTTACTCTAGCATTATCTCAAGGGTTAACAACGTCCTTCAACAGTCCTCCTTTTCACTCTGAACCAGTTTATCCCCGGAATGAGTCACGTCCATGAAGGGAGTGTATACAATGGAGAATTTTGAGACTCAGGCCGCCACTTTGTTATTGAAAGTAAGCTACGTTCCAATAAATTATTGTCACGTCCAAAAAGAACGGTATTTATTCCTTGGGTGACCTTTAGTCAAACTGCGCGTAATGCTGTTTCCTGTACAAGAGCCACCTGGACAGATAAGCCCTGATTCATGTTCGTGATCATTTGGCAGAATATCATGCAGCTTGATGGTCAAAGCTGGGCTGCAGCTTCCTCGTCCTGCAGAAGGAAGAGCTGTTTGCAAGACTGTAGATGAAAGGCCTGGACAAGGCTCTACCAAGAGGCACGCTTGCTCAGTAGAAGGTGCATTTACGTCGAGTGCACGACATTCATTTAACAAACGTGATTATCTCACTCATGCAAAGGACGGAAAACAGATAGAGGAGCACTAACTCAATTATTATCATCAAATGCCCTGCAAAGCCGCCCCCCCATATATGGATTGATTATATTTGCAAGGACCATGGCTTTTTTATGTCTCATCACATGATAGGTGACCTGTCCCAGGTTATTCAGTTGGGAAGAATAGGACCCCATATTTGAAGTTGTGAACCGATCATCTTAATAGCCCATCTTTTTAACTTGTGTTTGTTTTGGTCTTTGGTGGGTTATTTTGGTATTTTTACACAAATACACTGTCCTTCAGCCACAGGTTCTGGCTCAGGTAAAACACTTTCCCTCTGTATGTATGACCTGGGGGCCCAGGAGAGAGTGTCGGGGGTTTATGGGTTATTGTTGTCATTACTAATGATACTGTGACAGCATTCACTGCAGAGTCCTCCACAAGGAGCCCTCCCAGCTCTTCACCCTCATCTCGACTTGCAGCCCTTCCACATGTCATCACAGAACCTCAGAGGCCTCCCGCGTCCCCTCCGGTCCCCTCTGCCTCTCCTGACCGCCCAGCTCTCACTCAGCCGGCTGCTCTGTTCTCTCAGACCAAGGACAGGCGCTCTCTGGCGCGGCTCTATGCCAAGTCCCTCCATCCTCAACACTGCCACCTCCTACTCTCCATATCGTAACACCCTGCTTGCTTTGTGTCATGCCCCCAAATCTATAATTTGCCTGCTTCTCACCTATTTGCTCATTTATCATCTGTCGCTTCCATTTGAACGGACGCTCCCCATTGTACGTGGGGTTCTGTGATGATGTTTGCTAACCGCAGCTACTGTGTTTCATACACAGAAAACATACAAAGCACATCAGGGAACTGCGCTAAAGTATTCTGCCAGGACCATTCAGAACTGCGCATTTCAAAGGGGAAGTCTGACTGGGGGCCGGGGGGCGGGCATTTTCATCCAGGTTAACAGTCATCGCACTACGGATTGTCATAAACATGTCTGCCTGGGTGCAGTGACAGACACGGGGGTCCAGAAGTGTTCATGCCACGGGACTAAAGGAGGGAGAGCTGGCGTGACGGGCATTGATCATCTGGGCAGATGTTGCAAGGAAGTGAGTTTGAATCCCACACTTGAACTGGGCTGCAAAGGATCCGAAAAACTCCTCAGCAGAGGCACAAGGTCCTGCAGAGGCTGAGGTCCTGCCGGGGAAAGTCACAGTCAAGGTGAGGAGAGAGGATGCGGTCTCACTTCAATGAGGATGGAGGTCAGGCTGCAAAGGTGCGCTGTGGCTTTCAAAAGAGCGAGTGGGCCTGCGGCTGTGCGTGGCCGCCTCAGGCAGAGGGCAACTGCAGTCAGGCCCCAGCCAGCAGTGTGTCCCCAGCAGTATGCACAGTGTGTCCCCAGCAGTATGCACAGTGTGTCCCCAGCAGTATGCACGGTGTGTCCCCAGCAACATGCACAGTGTGTCCCCAGCAGTATGCACGGTGTGTCCCCAGGGCCTTACCCCTGGGCGTGGGCCCCTGGGAACAGCCAGCGGGGAAGACCACACTGGCCACAGGAAGACGGTAAGAGAGAAGGGGCTGAGATTAAAGCAGGGGACACACAGGCCATGAAGAGGCTGCCAGCGGCGGCCCCGGCGTGGCCCACAGGTGCACCCGGAGCTCAGCTGGTGGTCTGTTTGGCAGTCTTTGCTGTCACAGACTGTCCCCACGATGCCGACGGGGACAATTCAGAGCTCACAACTTTGCACTGTTTTTCTTTAAATTGGGGGCTGTTCCCCCCCACGCAGGAGGGAGGGGGAGATGTAATGTTTTCTATAAAATACCAGAGAAATAGATGTACACAGATTGAAATTTCAAAATATAATTTTCTTCACTTTGTGAAGTGACTGAACCCCGAGATAGAAACATAGACTCTTCCTCTGGTTTCCTCCTACTTTGAAGGTAAATACTCAGATTTGTGCCTAATGTGACACATACATGCATATGTGATTGGAAATTGTCCTTTAAATACTTGACATTTACCTTCCTCATGTTTATTGCCTTAGTCACTCACGAGTCCAATAAAATGTCCCGCATGGGAATGCAGCTGCTAGAGCCTCTTTTATACACATTTACATTTCTCTGGGATATCTCCTCTGGCTTCTCTCAGAATGATCGGAAAACTATTCAATAATCAGCCATATTTTTCAAATAATAAGAAAAAATGCGTTGTTACTCTTATTGCTACTATCTGTTCCTTCATACCTGGATGACACAAAAACAAGCAGATGAAACATCCATGTCTTATTGAAATGGTGGTCAGCAGCAGAGGCATGGGATTCTGAGTTGGCTTCTTGTGCCTCAGTTTCCTCACCTGTAAATAGTATAATAAGATCTACTTCAGAAGTCTTTTGTGAGGAGTAAATAACTTAATCTTGGTACACATGTTTAGAATAAGTCCTCCCGAATAGTGAACACTCTGTAAATATCATTTACTACATGTGTATGCAGATCAGCCTTAGAGGAGTTGAACATTAATTTGGCGCCCTTTGCAGCAGCCGGAAATGTCAGTTTGCCGGGCACTGGGTGGGAGTAAAGCAGGGTTTGCAGAAACGCGCACAGGCCCAGTCGGTAGGTTTCAGCTCACAGTTCCGAGGGGCTCTAACCAGGCCCTAGCCTGTGCCTTCCGGTTCTCTCCACATGTGCCCAAGCTTTCCCTTGGTCATCAGCATCCAACTCCCCGGCCAGCAGGGCACCCTCTGACCCCGGTCCAGGCTGGCCATCTTCGCCTTCATGAGATGATGACACACGCCCTGGATTTCGGTCCTGCTCTTAGCCATGGAACACGCACTCCGGACCAAAGCCTGCGAGCGCCACCTCTGGTGTCTTCACAGGTCCGGGGGCCAGGAGGTGCCCTCGTGGAGTTGTTTGTTTCACTGTCTTTCTCCTGCCTTTGGTGTGGAGTCCTAATGCCGTCTGTGAGGTGACGCCTTGGTTACATTCTCAAGGTCAACAGCTAGACTTTCCACAGGCCACGCCCACCCAGCTACCTCCACACCATTTTCTTCTGGGGAAGACCTTGCTTGCCTAGGGTTTGGATTTGAGAAAAAGCACAGCTCTTACTAAATCTATAAACTCAGACATAAGTGAAATGTTCGTTGTATGTTTGAAATAATTATGAATAAGTCTCTGCTGTCATGTTTTCTTCTTCAGCCCTAAAAAGTATACTCCGTTCCTTACTGATTCAAATGTTAACTACTTTGAAAGCTTGGTTATCTTGTTTTCTTAACAATAGCAGATGAGAGAAGTAATTTAAGGGATGAAAAAAAAAGGCTGGTTAGTGTCAAAGAGATGATGAGAAGAGGAAGAACTTGACATATAGAAGAATGACACCTTGGCTTTAAAGGACACAGAAGGAAAGACTAAAGGTAAACACCGACTCTAATAAGACAGTAGCGTTAAGTACACTCATAGTGACTCGGGTCAACGAGGAAAGATTAACATAATTTTACTGTTTTCCATAAAAAATACAGATAAAAAAATCAAATTTTATAAAGAGCCCTTGAAAAACAGTATTTCAAAGCCAATATTCCTTTTTATGGTTAACTCATTTTCTTTCATTCTTTTTTAAATTCTTTATTGTTGAAAGTATTACATATGTCCCCTTTTTCCCCTTTTTGTCCTCCCCCAGTCCACTCCCGCCCCTAGCAAACCAAAAAGGACCCCCACCAAGACAGGTGGTAATTACAATGGCAAACGTTAACAATAAAGAAAGAATTTTAAGGGCTGCAAGAGAGAGCCAATATTCTTAAAAGAGAAATTTAACTGGTATAATTAGTGCTCCTGTGTAGGAAAAGGTATGCGCTAAAGAAGTGAAGTTACAAAGTATTTTACTTAAATACTTTATGCCCTAACAGCCATTCTCTACCAAGAGTGGGGGTTTTCTTTCTGCCAAGGGCCATGTGGATATTTACGACATCATCCACGGGCCATACAAAATTAGCAACTTAAAAGTTAGCCTCGCCCTAACCGGTTTGGCTCAGTGGCTAGAGCATCGGCCTGTGAACTGAAGGGTCCCAGGTTCAATTCTGGTCAAGGGCATGTACCTTGGTTGCGGGCACATCCCCAATACAGGGTGTGAGGAGGCAGCTGATCAATGTTTCTCTCTCATCGATGTTTCTAACTCTTTATCCCTCTCCCTTCTTCTCTGTAAAAAATCAATAAAATATATTAAAAAAAATAAAATAAATAAAAGTTAGCCTGCTCTATTTGGTCAAACATTTAATTAACTCACTGCTAACCCTTGGCAGGGCCAGGCCAAATGATTTCAGGGGACTTATCCAGCCCGTGGGCTGGATTTTCCCTGCAAGTGATCTGTCTAGTTTTGGGTTTGGTGTTTGTTTGTTTGTTTGTTTTTACCAATATTATTGGACTCTACTATGAGTCAGGCTTTGGGTTAGGTATTGAGGTAGGCCAAGGTAACATAACGTCCTGATGCTGCAGAATGCGTTTGAAATGACCAGGGTAAGTCATTAATTTTTTTTTTAAAAAAGATAAGCTTAAGTTGTTTGAAATGTATATCTAATAAAAATATGGCTGAGGTATTATAGGAATATAAAAACACCTCATATCCATATAGTGTTTACACTTTACACGGCATTTGACTGGGTTATTATCGGTAGCTTTGAAGCTTTAGCTAGAGAAGCAATTAATTTAAAAGTTTTCTCCTCCCCACCTCCACTCCCAAGCCTGAGCCCGGCTGTACCGAGGCTCTTGTTATCTGAGTGTCCAGAGCTAATACTTTAGGTTTGGAATCAAGCTTCAAAAAGACCCCCTCTGTCCGGATAAAACTGGAGATGATAAAGCCCTACGTTCAATGTTTGACTCGCAGTGATTTTATTTAATAGCTTCTCTTCATCGTGTGTTCCTTATAACATCCCAGGGCTGCTTCCCCACATGGAGCGACTGTGTGGGGAACGTGGAAGGGGGAGGAGATAAAACACATGCCGACTGTCACCAGCCTGGACCACCACCAACCAGGCGGTCCACTAGCACCTGAGTGTTTATGAAGATCATCATTAGTCACGAAGTAATCTTGCGTGATAAGTTATTCCCCGAGGGACCCGCTGAAACACGTGGCCCTGCTATTGCGCGCGAGGCACCTGCTTTGGCAACATGAGGAAATGCCACGTTGAAAAATGAATGAGAGCGAGTGGGGAAGCATTTGACGGAAAACAGAGCTGAGCCATAAGCCTCCTGTCCTCCGAGGGACAGCCCTGCAGCCCTGGCTTCTTGCTCCCTCTACACGATTGTTTTAGCCATGTCTCCAGCCACATTTTGTTTGTTGTTTTTAAAATCTTTATTGTTGAAAGTATTACATAAGTCCTCCCTACCCCCCCCAACCTCTTCCAGCCCGCTCCCATCTTCCTCTCTCCCCCACAAGCCCTCACCACCCCACCGTCTCCACACTCTAACTTACTTATTTCTTCAGATTAAAAAATCTATAAACTGCATTTTCTAATATCTCAACACTTTTCGTTTCTATCCAAAACAATTGATTTTACTAAAGGGCCCTGTGTCTCACTTATTCTCCTTTGCAATCTTCAATCTCATCCTAAAATAATATCATGGAATCGTTTTATGCAGTCTTTTAATATAATATGTCTCAGACATCTTTCTGAGACCCTAATAGCCATGTGGATGCATCTCTACAGAAAAGCTGTGTTCCAGCTGGAGCCCACCATGGCAGTGAACAGTGGAGAGAGTGCTGCAAAGAGCAGCCACATTCACAGCCCACGAGTCAACTTCAAGACAGCAGTGTCCACTGACCACGTGAGAATGGACATCTAAAGGTCCAGGTTTAATCTCTAGGTCTGCCACTGATAACATATGTGACTTTGGACAGTTAGTGACTTGTCTTCAGCTGTGTGCCCCAGAAATAATCCTCTGAGGCAAAATCCCTGCCTCAACCAGATTCTCTAGGTCCACCTCCACCACCATCACCACCACCACCACCACCAACACCTCCACCAACAACACCAATAACACCTTCATCACCAATACCACCAACACCTCCACCACCACCACCACCAACACCACCTCCACCAACAACTCCATCACTAATACCCACCAACTCCACCACAACCAACAACACCAACACCTCCAACAACACCTCCACTACCAACAACACTCCAGCAACACCTCTACCACCACCAACAATAACACCACCAACAATAACAACACCTCTACCAGCAACACCTCCATCACCAATACCAACAACAACACCAACACCCCATCACCACCACCACCACCAATACCTCCGCCACCACTAACAACACCAACAACACCTCGACCATCAGCACGACCAACACAAACAATACCTCCACCATCACCACCAACAACACCCCATCACCAACAGTAACAATACTTCTACTACCACCACCAACAATGACAACACCTCCAGTACCAATACCAACACAACCACCTCCAATAACAATACCTCCACCACCACCACCAACAACAACAACAACAACAAACACCTCTACTACCTCCATCATGTCCACCAC
>NW_006289398.1:5491806-5499605 GCF_000327345.1 Myotis davidii
GTGTGTATTTAGCTCACAGTATCCATGTGACCCTCAGACAATATAAGACATTGCTGGGAGATGCAGAAATGAAAGGAAATGGTTGGGTAAACCATAGGTCTGTGTCATTGCACACAGCTGTTTAGGGATAGACTAGGCTGCCCAGGATTTGAGATTCTCTCCTTTTCTCTGTGAGTGAAACCTGTGTGCTGACCAACTCTTCTGTTGACTTCGACCTGATTCTGTGGGGACGGAGGCGTGGCACTCCACGTGCCCCCTGTGAATCCATTCCCGCCGCGAGCACTGGGATCCGCGGTGTGCTTGTATTCCAGATTGGAAACTAAAGATAACCTTGACATTTCATGAAGTCAGTTTCATTCATTAGGCAAATTGCCACATTTGAGAACAAGCAAGTAGAGCCTTTTCCGTCGTCGTGGCGTCTCTGAGTAGGTAATCACACCGGATTGTGTCATGGAGCGGCCTCAAAGGCTTGTAATTGTGTGTCAGTGGGCGGCGGGATGCTGGGCATTCCCTGGGGCTCTCTGCAGCCCACCTTCAGCCTCGCACTCTCCGTGGACAGACCGTGATGCCGGACACACAATGAGGATCATTTGGAAGCATTGTTCTTTCAAGCCTCTTAGACCACATCCAATTTGGGGGACCTTGCTGCCCTCATCTTAAGCTGAAGTAAAAATAACACACAACAAAGGTAATGAAATGTCGCCATTGTTTGTGAGAACCATGTGACAAAGAAACACTCTGTGTGTGGACCCCTTCCAGGAAACTCAAATTTGTATTATTAATCCTTGTTGTAAATTGCTACCATCTATGGAAATTGCTGTGGCGCAAAATGCAGAAATATATTTCTTTTGTTAAAAAGCTAATTGATTCATTTAGAGCTTTCTATTGTTAATCCACCAAATCACAGCTACTAAATATTGCATGGTGTAGCCATAGATAAAGTCATTATTAACACCGCATTACTGTGGGGGGTTTTCAGCCCACATTCACATATGTTTTCCTTTTAATAATATGGCCCATGCTTTAAGAAATTTCCTTGCAACAGAATTTACCGTTCATCTTTAAAGGCAAAGCATTCCAGGAGAACAATATGACAAATCTTCCACTGCATAAGAAATGAGTGTTTGTGCATATATAGGGTGTCCCAAAAATCTATACACACACTTTGAATAATTATAAAGGCAGTGTTCATTAAAATATATTTCATTTTCAAAATTGAGCTATCAGCTGATAAAGTGTGTCTACATTTCCTTGGGACACTTTGTATCTGGATATATTTTTCATTTCTTATTGTATTAAAAATTTTATTTTATGGAAATCAAAAAGTATATTCCTGATAAATACTACTGACCAATTGGATCAATTATTTCCCTCTCCCAAATGATGCGTATTTTCAAACTACGTAAAACTGTTTGAATAATGTTGATTAAATCTAGCAATAAGGCAAGGTAAAAGTCCTCTCCCTTAAATATGGCCTTATATTACTGATTAAAATGAGCCTTCAAAATAATAAAACCTAAGAATTTATGACTTACTATGTGGTAATATATCCATATATAGTAACGCATACTATGTGTATACTTCTGCTTCTTACTCCTCGTAACAGTCCTAAGAGGCAAACACCACGAGTTGCCACACCTTAGAAAAGATAAGGAGAGGAGAAGTCCCATACCTTCCCCAAGGTATAGTGACTTGTCTCATGTCATCTTGGATTTGAACCCTGAAGTTCTGTGGTTCTGGACCCTGAATCCTAAACCATTATCGTATACTACCTCTCTTGAAATACAATAACCTTACTATTTGTCGAAGTCAATGAACTGAGTGCACAATTAATTAAAGAAATGTTCAGCTTTTTCAAGTCTTCTGAGTTTCAATATAGTGACTGCAATTTTCATCTGAGATTTTTATTGTGGTCTACACGACATGTAGACATGATATATTTCTATACAACTTGCATCCTTCTGACTTTTAGAAAGGATCAGAGTGCCGTGAGGAAGAGACGTTGTCTTTCTATGGTCTGGGTGTTCATTCCATGGTCGTGGCTTTGGTTCTGCCAGAGAAATCGGGGCCCTGTCCAGGTGGCACCAAACAAACCAGATCGGGAGGGCCACGCTGGGCAGTTCTTCAGCCAGTGTTCTTGTAGCTCCCACTTCTCCTCTACATTTAGTTCCCACACCTGGATGAAAGGCACTAGACCTGAGAGTATGCCAGGCGCTGTCCTACGCTGGAATTTCTGATTCTCATTAAACTCTCAGCATGCATTGACTTATCAGGTACTGAGATCATTTAGATGGTGGTAAAAGGAAAATTCCTATTACAGCATCTGCAAATTACAAGTGAAAGTCACTTGTAACTTCTCCCGCAGTGCTTTTGAGCAACTTAGCTTTGGCGGTCGAACGACCCTCTCACAGGGGTCGCCTAAGACCATCCTGCATATCAGACATTTACATGACGATTCATAACAGTAGCAACATGACAGTTATGAAGTAGCAACGAAAATAATTTTATGGTTGGGGGTCACCACCACATGAGGAACTGTATTTAAAGGGCCAGAAGGTTGAGAACCACTGTGCTAATGTCAAACGTCACTAGCTTGATCTATAAACAGTCTACTCTGCAGGGCAATAGAGACCGCACACCACAGGGGCAGCTGTGTTCTTTCCTGCGCCTGCGCCATGCGGATCTCCGTGGCTCCCACTGAGGAAATCAGTGTCCTGCGGCGGTGAGCGCCAGCGCCGTGACCTTGGTGCCCTAGGCCTCATCCAGAGGACGGCCTCTCTAGACATTAGCATCCTTAGTAACAGGACACTCGCTCCGGAAACGTCACACCGAAATCACCCGTGTCAGGAGGAGTAGAAATCTGAACATTTCCCCTCCATAGGACACCTGCTGACACTTCACCATGTCGCCTACAAAAATAAGTCAAGTGAGAGTGAAAACATGCTTTTTGATGTCACATATGCAAACCCCTAGGAATGTCATTTTCTGCTTCTAAAAAGTAAATAAAATAGACTCCCTCATTTACTCTTTTCTATATATTCATCCCCTTTTTTTCAGAAATCACATCTTCATTTTTATGCTCAATTTCTGACTCTTGCAAAAATATACCTTTCATCTCTTAATGTCATCACAAACTTCTATACCAACATTTAGAGAAACTTTGGACTTGCAAATTAGAATGCGAAATCGTTGGCGTTAGATGGTGGTAAAAGGAAAATTCCTATTACGGCATCTGCAAATTACAAGTGAAAGTCACTTGTAACTTCTCCCGCAGTGCTTTTGAGCAACTTAGCTTGTTTTCTTCAGAGAAGAAAAATGCCTCATGAAAGGCCTAATAACACATTTAAATTACTGAGGATAATTTAAAATTTTAAGTTTTATGGAATTTGGATGATTACTAGGATCTCAGCAAGGAGCATAATGGACATAATTTTTCTAACAATTGAGAATCACTCCGCACATGATACCCTTGCATTGATTTGAACCTAGCATTTAAACATGGTACTTAACCCAAGCCACCAATCAGAGAGATTTTTTTTTTTTTTGGCAAAATACAATTAGCTTGATAGGAACTTTAGGCAGCCCATATTGTCCTGTACAGTCAAATTAGATGGAATGTACATTTATTTAAGACATCAAGTCAGGATTTTGGCATATGTTCATGAAAAAGCTAATGTCTAGAGCTACAGGTGTAAGATACAGAATGCCCGTGTCTGAGTGTAGTGTGTCTGTTCTCTCTCCTTTGTATCTGCCTTCTGGACCCAGAGGCCGGGGTCTCCCTGCCTCCTCCAGCCCCGCGGCTAGCGTCCACATTTCCATGTGTAATGGACCACTTCTTAGCCTCGCTGGCTCTGCAGAGGTTGTTCCGGGCACGCCACGCCGGCGACAGGGCCATTATTTTTCATTCGAATCTTCCTTGTCAGTGTCACATCTCAAGAGCAGGACAGGGATTAGCAGCGCCCGGGCTTAATCAGTTTATAAAAATCTCCGGAGAAAGCTGCGCTCCCTTTCATGCAGCGCAGATGTTTTGTTTTCACTCGAGTAGGCCATTGATTTGGCCCCCAGCGTCTCAAGACAGGAAGATGCTCTGCCCGCGTGTGCCTGTGGGGAAGGACGGCCCGGGCCTGGGACAGGTCATCTGGCATCAGCGCCGGGGCGGGACAGGCACCTGAGGACATGGTACTCCTTTCCCGGCACAGCCCGCTGCAGGGTGGGCGAGGGGACTGCCATGCACCGCGCAGCAGCCCTCCCTGCTGGCATGAACATGTTATGTCTATTTCTATGCATATCCGCTGTGCACAGCGAAGATTACCAGGAAGCCATTGGGAGAGAAGTCAAGGTCAAGTCCTTTGTTTGTGCAGGTGAATGAGCACTGAGTCTGGGGTTCCGGACTCTCCACCTCCCCGCCCATCACCAGGCAGCCTATGGAGGTTCGCTGGGAGGAGTGGAGGTGGAGAGGTTGCCCAGGCTCTCCTGTGGGACTCGCCCTTCATCCCCAGAATCTCACAACTCCGTTCTGCTGGGGCTGCCAGCTGTTGGCATGACATTTTCCAGGTTTACTCGTCGCACTACTCACTTTATTACCACGCATTTTGGTATATTTCTTAGCACAAATAGTTAAAGATTTTAATTTTTCATATAAGGTTTCCTAAAACTGCTATTCCCTATAATCACAAGCAAAATAATAATAATAATGCTGGTTATTTGATTCAGTCTTGAGGCAACTAGAGGTGTTCAGCTCACTACAACTCTATTTGCTAGTTGAAATTCACTTGTACACATTTTACCCTATTTTATTGGGGGGGGGGTGACCTAAATTATCATCCAGCGTAATACAGCATCATAAGAATGAGCAGCTATTTTTAGTGAACGGCGGTCATTAGGTGGTCTGCTGTGTGCCATCTGTTAGGCTCGTACACGGCTGCCATTTGTGTATAACGTTTTCACAAATTGAGATCAAGCATTTCATGACTGAGAGGTTTTTATTTTTGTCTTGTGACCATAGGGCCCTTTGTCATTCTTGGTTGCTTCGAATGTGAGCGTCATGATGAGACGGAAAACCCCTCTCACCAAGCGAACTCAGTGACAGGTCAGCCCAGCCCCTCTCCGTTCGCACAGCACGTCTTGTGCCAACTAACCCAGCATCACAGCATCCGATAGAAACTCCCCGAAGGACGATGACCTAAGCCCATGCTTGTTCCTGGGGCCGGGTATGCAGAGCGGAGTTGTCATGAAAGAGTAAAACATATTCAACGACACATCTCTCAGTCATGGGTTCCGGAAATACACCGTGAAAGTGACGTTTTCTTATAGATAAACTTCAGAAGGCCCTCGTTTCAACTGGTCTCTAGCAACAAGCTCAGCATTCGCACACGGCTCCGCCTTCCCCCGGTGAGACAGGAGGGTGCACGCGCATGTGAGAGTTAAGGTATTCTGAAAATGTGGACGAGTCAGACCCGTTTGTATTTCGGATCAACAGTGGGCACCCGGGTCGCCATGGAGATAAATAATCCTCCTAATCCTTCTTACCATCCATCCTCAGAGCCCAGATGTAATCACTACATAATGAGAGTTCCACGTCCCCGGATAAAAGTCCTTGGCCCAGGAGGAATAATGCTAAGGAGGCCCCCTTAAACTGTCCTTTACAGATAATTAGGGTCATGAGATTAAGAATGTACCTGAGGATTAGCCCACAGCCCACCACAGGACACTGCACCAGGGGAAGCCTTTCGGGCCATATGGTGGCCGAGAGCTCTGGGGCCTTCGGGAGCCTCGCCATTCTCTGCCGCAGTCTGCCGCCAGGCCCCCCGGTGAAAGCTGATGCCAGAGGAGTTCAACCCCCAAAAATCCCCTGGGAGACACTCTCAAGATGACAAGGACACACGGCCCTGTCGCATTTTTCACTGTCACATGACTCTGTCCCCAGTTGTGCTCATCATACCGTAACTCCAGTGCTCCTCCTGTCACCCTACAACCACGCGTGGCGCCAGTGCTAAGAACACCCCCTCTGAGCTCAGGGAAGTTCAGGTGACCCCATGCCGGTCAGAGGGGAGCACTTCAAGTCTGAAAGTTTCAAGTTTGTGTCAGTTACTGCAACTTGTTCTCGACATGAGTTATAAGCTAAGTTGTATAGCTATCAGTGAGGATGCATTCAACACGTCATAGCTCTTGCTTTTATTATTATACTTTTTGTGGTTGGATTTTTATCTGAAAAGGAAGGAAAAACCTCAACGAGACTCCAAATGCCTAGCTAGACTTCTAGGATTTCGGATTTCAAAGATTAAATATCAACTACAACAATAATAGCCCAGATGTGGCCTTGCCAACTTTCTACTTTGCCAAGTGTTATGTTTAAATTGTCTTCTATCATTTCAATAAAATAAGAATTTATCATTTAAATTTTACCACTTCAATTGGGTGGTAAATTCTCTTAGGATAAAGGATAGTTCTTTAAATTGAATAAATTAGTAATCTTAATGGAAATGATCATTAGAAGTAGCTTCACGCGTGTGAAGGGGGTTGAAGCTCACAGGTACTTACTGTTTTCTGGTGGTGTTTCTTGATTGGCATAATGCCTATCATATTACATACACATTATGCCAATCAAGAAATATTTGCTGCCGAAGCCGGTTTGGCTCAGTGGATAGAGCGTCGGCCTGTGGACTGAAAGATTTGATCGGTGTATCTCTCTCATCGATGTTTCTAGCTCTCTATCTCTCTCCCTTCCTCTCTGTGAAAAATCAATAAAATATATTTTAAAAAAAGAGAAATATTTGCTATATAATATTAACCATATTTTAATTGTGAAGATTGAAAATTTGCTATCATTAAATGTATCATGTGTTATTTTGTGGCCCTTTTTTTTAACTTGGTCCCTTTAAGATCATACTCTCAGGTAGATAATCAGAGTGAGATGCTTACTTTTTTTAATTGATGGTATCCTTCTATTTTTATTCAAAAGCAAAACTATTATGATAGTTTGCATGTACACATCTATAAATCAATCAATTGATTGATCTATCTACCTACCTATCCATCCATCTATACATTTTTTCATTCATCCATATATTTTATCCATATACTCACTGATTCAGTAAAAAATACTTTAACTGTTTTACCAGCAATCTTTATAAAATACTAAAGGCCCGGTGCATGGATTCATGCATCAGTGGGGTCCCTCGGCCTGGCCTGTGGGGATCAGGCCAAAACCAGCTCTCCAACATCCCCTGAGGGGTCCTGGATTGTGAGAGAGTGGTTCTCAGGTGATGCACCCCAGAATCGGGCTCCCTCCTCTCTGGTTCCGGATGCATCGCCTGAGAACTGCAGCTGCCAAGTCACCGCAGGGGAGGGCAGTTGGGGGCTATAGGACCTGCAGGGAAAAAGTTAGGTGTTGATCAGGCTGGCAGGGGAGTGGTTAGGGGGTGATCAGGCTGGCAGGCAGAAGCAGTTAGGGGCAATCAGGCAGGCAGGCAGGCAGGCGAGTAGTTGGGTGCCAGCAGACCTGAATTGTGAGAGGGATGTCCGACTGCCCATTTAGGTCCGATCCATGGGGCCTAAATGATCAATCTGACATCCCTTGAGAGGTCCCAGATTGCAGAGGGTGCAGGCTGGGCTGAGGAACACCGCCCCCAGTACACGAATTTCATGCACCGGGCCTCTAGTGTAAACATAATGTTACAAGAATTTAGAATTTGAAAGCCAAAACTTACATTCAAACTTTGCACTGCAAGTGTGTGTATCTTTCCATTCTAGGATGCTTCAGGATTTCAGGACTTCTGGGGGGTTGGGGGGGGTGAGGA
>NW_006289398.1:5504414-5510845 GCF_000327345.1 Myotis davidii
TCGGGCTGGCAGGCAGTAGTGGTTAGGGGCAGTCGGGCAGGCAGGGAGGCAAATGGTTGGGTGCCAGTAGACCTGAATTGTGAGAGGGATGTCCGACTGCCCATTTAGGCCCGATCCATGGGGCCTAAATGAGCAATCTGACATCCCTTGAGAGGTCCCAGATTGCAGAGGGTGCAGGCTGGGTGCATTTCAATTTCCTGGCAAAATCTGGGACAGAGATCAGGATACAGGAAGTTATTGGGGTGCCTATGGGAGCTATGCCTATGAGAAAGTGAATAAAATAGGGGTGAACAAAGGGAGGTGTTGAACTTTAAAGCAGGTCCAACAAAGGTGTTGGCAGATCCCCAAAGCACCTTTGAAGCTGGGGTGGCCCTTTGGAATCGTCCAAACTGAGACAAGGGGGCCAGGCTTTCCCGCCCCACGTGGACCCCGTATTTAACACCAGCTGCGTGGGGAAGGGACGTGTCGCCGTGGAAGGTGGCTCCTGTTAACCGAGGGTAAGTCTCAGCAAGAGACACCGCTTCTCAGCAGCCGCGCAGGGAAAAGAGCGGGAACGTGTCCCCCCACCGGTCACAGCTCCATCCCCAGAACAGGACTTCTCTGCACTCCTGAGCCAAGACGCACAGGCACGTGCATCTGCCCTTGAACCCGGGAATGCCACTTTCAGCCTTTTACCTAGAGGTACTCTCAAATGCAGGTAAACACAAAGTCAGGCAGATGCAGTGTTACCTACTCCGGCTTTGCTCATGATTGCGAAAGACCGAAAATGGCCCCGTTTTCCATCTGTGGGCCATACAGTGAATAACTCAGAGTAAGGCCATATTATGAACCACTGTCCATCCACTGAAAAAGAGGGATGCTAACTTATAGACCACATAAAATAAGCTTCAGGATATACTGTTACGTGGAAAGAAAAATACAAGAAACACGATGAATACAACTAACAAAAATGAGTTTTCTTGATAGCAAAGAGCTAAGGTACCAAATATGATTTGAATCCTACCATTGAGATGTATTCACCAAGACTTTTGTTCTGAGCCAATGAGAAGAAGAAGAAGAAGAAGGAGGAGGAGGAGGAAGAAGAAGAAGAAGAAGAAGAAGAAGAAGAAGAAGAAGAAGAAGAAGAAGAAAACACTTTTGAAACATGAATATAGCCTGACATGTCCTAGGAAGAAAGAAAAGATGCAATGGTCCATTCGCAGTATGGATCAGAGGTTCTGAAGCTCTGGTGTCGACACTCATGCAGTGGCTCCATCAATGGCTGGTAGCTTTCATTCACAATCCAGTTCTGGATAAGGTGTGGCTTTCAGCATCCCTGGAATTTCAACTGAGAGTGGGCTATGTTTACGAGTTATCTGTACCTCTAGCACTGCCCCTGCCCAGGAAGCTGCCTAACTAGATTACATTGTCTGTGACTAGTCGTGTTGACATACAGAATATGCCACCACCTTCGTTTGAAAAATGTATTTTTAAAAGTACACGCAAAGATGTTTCTTCGCATGTACATAAAATATCTCTTAAGGATACACAAGAACTGATAAACATAGGTTGCGTCTGGGAAGAGAAATTGGAAATCTTGAAAACAGGTATAGAAGAGATAATTCATGATAATCTCTTAAATTTTTAACCATATGAAAATATTATCTTTTCAAAAAGCAATCAATGCAAATTCTGAAAATGTGAAATGAACATAAATATGTACTTACAAAACCTTGTTTGTAAAGGAAAACATTCAATCAGTGTGTTTGTTGAATTCTTACTACAAGCCAGAAACTGTGCAAAAAGTGAACAGACAAGTTTTCCGATGCTCTGAAGGCAGGAGGAATGCAGATAAGAGAACGAGCACATAATAAACACTTACACAAACATCCTTAATGCCACTGGCACAAAAGAGCAAGATTATCCTCATTACAGCGATTAAGCTATTACTATTCAGTACCAATATCTTCTACAGTGTATATGCATGTGTATGTGTGTATGTATTTATATACAATAATTATACCTATTGAATGAGCAATATTTTGATTATCTGAAGATGCTAATAAAGCTTTCAAATATGTTCCATTCATAAGCAAAAATAAGGTTGATCAAAAGTCTAAAGAAATATTTTAATGAATTTTATTTTATCAAGTGGTGCCCAAGTAGATGACTTAATGATCACTAGCCAGTGAGATGTTGGTCATGCTTTTAAGTCTTTTGAATTTTCTCATTATCTAGGAAAGAGAGTATCCTTGCCCTTTAAAAATTATAAATGTTTTTGTTAATTATTCAAAGTGTCAAAGATAATCATGGAAAACCCATTAAATCATTTGAAGATGGTACATTAAAAAATGCCCCCTGCGTAGCTGTTCTATTTAAGCTGCCTCGAGTCGACTAATCAACACTGAAAAGGTTTTTTGTTTGTTTATTCTTTCTCTTTAGAGCTAGGAAGCTGAGTAAACATCCGATTTCTTACATGTTATAGAACTTTTGAAAATAATGACATGTTCATAACAATAAACATGCTCAAATATATACAGGAGTCTCATTATCATTCTGTAGCCCTTAGAATCGTAACATTTAGTAAAAAGAGGCAGTTCCTGCCGGGGTTCAGAGCCCGGGCTTCAGACTTCCTGAAATGAGTGGGAGCTGGGCCATTTGCTCAGTGGTTTAAGCAAGGGAATCTCCCTTCATCTCTGATTCTTCCCCTCCACCATGAGGAGGACAATAGGACCTGTCAGAGGACGTTGTGATCCGGTTACCAGGAATAATCTATGGAAAGCACTGATCCTGGTGCCGAGGCATAGGCATTGGTATATTAGCTGTTTCAGAAATAACTGATAATTGAAGAACTTTTAAAATTATGTCTGGCTAACAACTAGCTTCTCCCTAATTTTCAGTGTACACCTAAGAAGGCATATAAAAGTTTCAACTCCCTAAAACATTGGTAAAAATGTTATGTGCCTGATATATCTGGGAGACTTTCCCACTAATAGTAGACATAGAGATGTGAACTGAGAATCTCAGTTTGTGCTGATTCATGTTCATTTGTGTCCGTCTTCTTCTGAAATGAAGGAGAAGCAGAAGCAAATCCATGGCCCTTAAAGAAGGTCGGCTTCATTCCTGACTCAGCAAAGTAGAAAGAAGTTGCTCTCAACTGTCCTGGGTCTGTTTGTGGAAGTTTCTCCAGATAAATTCAGTCACATCAGCACGCTGGGATGCCAGGGAACAAAGTATTGGGAGCGGGGAAACAAAAGGTGTACCATCGGTGTTCCAAATTAAATTTGGGGAGATATTGCTCTAATAATTCAAATAATATTGGTCCAGAAATATCAGGGAAAATCATTGTGGGAGTATTCATTGAGGATTACAGTTACATATACGTTGTCTGGGACAATCTTAACAAATGCTAGTTAACAATCAAAATGAGGCCTGTAGCCTGAAGACATTAAAGATCTATTCTCAAGAGATGATTAGTCTAAAGGTCATGAGTTGAGCCAATGCACCCTTTACTCTTGTAAACATTCGTTCTCATAACAGTAATGAGACAGAGAAAGCTGCTACTTCCAAAACCTGTTTTTCACATCTTCTCCAGTAATAGAACACTAATCTTTAGCTAGACAATGAATGAAGAGTACGTTTATCTGTGTGGCTTGCAGCAAGACAGGAATATGTTTTGGGCAATAATATACACACGCATACCTACGTATCATTTGGCCTCTTCTGTGAGCCTTTCTTACATAATTACTGGCGAATGCCTTTTCCACCTTTTAGAAACTCTTTGTCCCTTTCTCTGTCCTGTGTCCTCAAACTGGAAGTGGTGGCTGGAGCAGGAGCCACTGTCTCGTGCCAGAGCAGCTGCATGGGCAGAAACAGGTCTCCGAGCAGAGCTGCCCTGCCAGGCCTGCCCACTCCAGATCTCAGGGAGAGAACAGAGTCTTGCCTAAGGCGCTGGCATTCTGCATCTCTGCTGCTCCCAGTCGAGATCATAATTGCAAAAGGTTTGATGTGGGATTTACAGAAATGGATCACTGTCCTGAAAATGTAAAGACTATTCCACTACAAAGAGAAAAAAAACACTAATGAAAATACAAGATAATATGCAAATGCTTATAAAGTAATGAAGCTAAACAAAAACAGGACCCAAAAACTGGGGGCGGTGGCGAGGGGGGGGGCAGTGGAAACGAAGCTGAGATGAGAATGCCAACTGGGGTGTCATTTCTGCCAACATCATGCACTAAGTATTCGGACAGACTCTCCTGTCCTCAAACACACAGGAGCGCCGCACGGAGTATTTAAAAACATTTCCAATGTGTAACGGAAGGCCAAACGAACTCAGTGGAATTTTTTTCAGGGGCTGAAAATCAAGATAGGGCATGACAACCAAATTGAAAACGTGAAGCTGTTATACATAAGGGGACCCTAGCAGCTGGAATTTCAGATGCCCTGTGGCGGGGGGTGGGGGGTGCTGGTTGTGGTGGTGGTGACATAAGTAAGGTCTAGAGCCCTGAGGAGTTGGAAAAGAGGCCATTGCAAAAAGACAGCCTTCAAAGGAATAAATGCTCAGTGGAAAGATATGCTAGAAAGATTCTACTGGGACTCTACTAAGAAATAAGTAGTTTAAAAAAGACCCCATCTTTTTCTGGTGTAGTATATTAATAGTAGAACCTTTTTAGAGGTAATGTGTCTTTGGTTATTCAAAAAAATATCAAAATAAAACATTGGTGAAGTATGGAATTTCCTTCAATTTTTCTTTGGTTTCATTTTTATATTATACTTGTGTAAAATTTTACTATGCTTTATTTTTAAAGTTTTTATAGTATGATTGAACTTTTATAGAATTATTTTTGTAATCTATATATCAAATTGTATTATTCCAATGATCTTCCTTTTCACATATATGTAAAGAAACCTATAATTAATTAATATACTATTATTAGTTATTATTAATACTTATATTGTTATATGCATACATATTAAATATTTATTTTAATATTACATTTTATTAAAGTATCTATATATTTTCTTATATATTATTAATATTAAATATTATATATAAAACTGGTATTAAAATGGGTGATGGATGTGAATTAGGTTGATCATTATACTCTTTTATTTTTCTTTATTATGAGATTTTTATAATGAGCACATGTCCTTCAACAGAACAAAAGAAAACAAAAATACAGAAAGAATACAAAAATTTGATCTTAAAAATAGTTACCTACTAGTAATTCAAAAAGAAAACAAAATAAAAAAGAAGAAAACTCAAATGTATAAGCCGGGGTAGAACTGAACAAAGGCAACAGAAGAATCCTATAAATGAATATGGCGCATGGCACTGTGCAAAGAAATAGTAAGCGGAATAGTGTCACTCAGAAAACAAGGGCTACCATAGCAACAGCCCCTGAGCAGCAGGTCCAGGGATCTTTTTGTCTCAGGACACTCAGCCCTTGCAATTCACAACCAGACGTGGGGAGATGCAGGAGGCACCCACGAGGCCTTGCAGCAAATCAGAAAAATGAAGCCCAGAGGGACTAGCTGAGCCTCCCCTCGCGGTGGGACTGGAGCTGCTGGTGGAGGAACAGGTGTGCATATGCGCGACCTTCAGCCCTAGTCGCTGACACGCTGGCGAGTGCACCGATGTTCTGCGTAAGGAAAGCTTCAGCACGGATGCCGTGGAAGTGCTCTGGCCAAGTGTGAGCTAAAATTTGACAGCAAAATTAGAAATCCAATCCCACAGAGATACTACATTAGACGATGCTGTCATTGACACCAGTGCATGCGCAGATGGAGAATATTCCAGAAGTACGCTGAGTGCATTCATCCCTATTTTAACATCTTGTTTCATATGGAATAACATTATATGAATAATATTAGTATTATAATGCCAAATTTTAAAAAGCAGTCATTGGCAGAGCACAACCCATGGCCAAACTCTCCAAACCTCATTGTTAAGCTCTAGCTGACTTGAGAGTGGTTGCCATTTTCAAGTAATATTTCTAACAGGATATTAGATTGATAACTCAAAGAGTCAAACAGTAATAATCCCATTTCATCAAAATACCAATATTTATGAGTTTTTCCTAAAATTATTACAATAATAGTGTGTTAACTTAGACTTTATTTTTTTTTAGATTTAGTTCTTAAAGTACTTTCCCATGGAGCCCAGGCCAGTGGCTCAGCTGGTTGGAGCATCATGTCCCACACACCAAAAAAGGCTGTGGGTTCGATCCCAGGCCAGGGCACATGCTAATTGATATTTCTCTCTCACAGCGATATTTCTCTGCCTGTCTACATTCCTCTCTCTAAAATCAATAAAAACATGCCCTCGGGTAAGGATTTTAAATACATACATATATATATATCTAGATAGATAGATAGATAGATAGAGAAATATAGAAATAGATATATAGATATAGATATAGACATACACACACACACACATACCCAAT
>NW_006289398.1:5510878-5511408 GCF_000327345.1 Myotis davidii
TGCTAATTGTCTGGTTGTCCAGTCGGCCATTCAACCAATCAAAGCATAATATGCTAATGATATGCTAAAGCCACTTAACCACTCGCTATCATATGCACTGACCACCAGGAGGCAGACGCTCCAACAGTAGGTTAGCTTGCCGCTGGGGTCCAGCCGATCAGGACTGAGCCGGGCACGCCCTGGAGCCCTCCCGCAGTTCCTCCCCAGCTGGCCAACCTCCTGTGTCCCTCCCTGGCCCCGGTCCTGCACGGGTGGGGTCCCTGGCCTGGCCTGTGCCCTCTTGCAATGCGGGCTGAGAGACCCCCCCACCCCAAGTGCACGAATTTCATGCACCGGGCCTCTAGTATATATATATTTAAGTACTTTGCCATAGAACAATCACACTTCTCAAAAATAAACAAATACCAAGATCTGAGCATATTTGGATGCAGGGCTCATCCTTCCTGTCACCTGGCCGCCTGGCCGGCTGAGGCTGCCCGAGGGGAACGCTGCCCAGCCTCCCCATAAAGCACAGGCCCGCCGCGCCTCGG
>NW_006289398.1:5511788-5512090 GCF_000327345.1 Myotis davidii
CCTCTCTTAAAAGCACATTTGCTCTGACACCCACGCGGCGTCGTGTGCCCATGCGGTCCGGCCGGGCTCACTGGTCCTACAATTATTTTGTCACTGTGATGCTTGAAGGGTGATCTGTGAAAGGCTCGGGTATGTGTGCCCCCCCCCCCCCCAGAGCCCCGTTCTCCTCTCCAGCCGCAGGGGGAGGAAATCACCCGGGAGCACATGTGCGTGGGGCAGGCAGAGGCTCCGCTCCCCTGCGCTGTCCCAGACGGGGTGACCCGCGGGGCCTGCGCGTGGAGGCCACGTCCCGAGCCTGAGCT
>NW_006289398.1:5512404-5522467 GCF_000327345.1 Myotis davidii
GCTGCAGAATCTACAAGATTAGTGGCAGAGACTCTAATTTTCATGTATATCGTGCCAAGTTTCAGGAGGGAAGTGGCAGGCCACGCACAGCAGGCGAGAACTCGCCATAGGCAGCGTGACGGAGGGCGCGATGCACTCTCTTGTTATACCTACTTATCTAAAAAGGAGAGGGGGAAAGGAAAGAGAGGGGGAAGTTAATAGCATTTTAAATGTGGTATTTTCATATATTAGCGAGAAGGCCGATATCCACCCACTGTATCCAGAAAATACCACTTGTATAAAAATACCAAGCAATCATGCTACAGTGATGCAAAACAGAATCCTCGTTCCTTTCCTTTAAGCTCCTAAATAGATTTGTTACACGAAAAACATCGATGGTTTCCCCTGTCTTTAGGGTCTAGGTGAGTAACCTCAGAAATATTTTTTTTTCAACACCAGAAACCAAGCATCCAGGTCCATACTAACATGAATCCGGAAACATGCGAATCCCCTCCTCATGGGACTGCCCCAGAGCTTTCCCACTGACATCACTGCGGCCTGAGCAGGCGCCAAACTAATTCGGCAGAAGCGCTCCATCTGCATATCAACTGCCCAGATGCAGGGACCAGTCCTCTCCACTGGCCGCAGCAGCTGCTGGCATTTCCCCCTGCAGCCCTCAGCCTTTCACATGTGTGTCTGGCCCCTTCCCGCTCACCTGGAGACAAATGCTTCTTTCAGTCAAACCTTAGGGCATCCCATGTCCTACGTCCTTAAATGTCGGTGTGCATGGACATGGGAGTTCACCGTGCTCACTAGCGTACAGTCCCTTTATCCCAATGCTGACTGCGGTGTCTGCTGAATGATGAATTTCCTGGTGAAAGCAAGCTGCCTCTGGTAGCCAGGCCAGCATGGCCGGGTCATCTTCATGGCAGACCGAGTCGCAGGAGTCTCCTGAGAAGAAACACACGAATGTGAGGCTATCGTCTTAATGAAGGGGATATGCCATCGAGTTTGAATCAGCAGTAAAGAAATGAGAAGTTATTTTTCTATTTTCATAACTTCTGAGTTTGGTTATAATGTTCCATAGATAGTAACTTTGATTTCTATAGGAGGTAATTTTCAGAAGTGTTCTTAAAAACCCCGACTTCTCCTTGAAAATATTCACATCGGTTACTTTGCAAATTAAATAGCAATTCTTTAATTTTAAAAATGCCTTTACCAAAAGAGTCATAAGAAGATGACTTTATTTCAGTGATTCTTAATTGAGGTTTTAGAGAAAACATCAAAGAACATCCCCCAAATGACAAATAATATGTTCTAGAAGAAGGAGGTCATGCTAGGGTATTACGAGCATTATAATGTGCTAAATATAGAGAGAACTAGATAGCTAGACAGGTAGCTCAATATAGAGATAGAAGAAGGTAGAGAGAGAGGTGGAGATAGAGATAGAGATAGAGATAGAGATAGAGATAGAGATAGAGATAGAGCTATAGATATAGATATAGATATAGATATAGATATAGATATAGATTGATATAAATACACACAAAAATTCTTAAAGAGATAGAGATAGAGATAGAGCTATAGACATATGATATACGGATAGTTTCTATAAAACCAACTAAGTAAGAAAACTCCATGCTCTCTTGGATGAAGGGAGCTGTGTAAAACTTTTAGGAACACCGTCTAAAGCAGGGGTCCTCAAACTACGGCCCACGGACCACATGCGGCCCGCCGAAAACATTTATCCGGCCCTCCTGGTGTTTTTGCCGCCGCTGCCTGTCCTGCTTAGCAGCCGACTCGTCCCGGACCCGCAGTGCACATGTGTGGAATGTCTGAGGGACAGTGAACTGGGCCCCTGTTTAAAAAGTTTGAGGACCTCTGGTCTAAAGGAACAAAGTGGAAAACTCAGATTCATGAAGTCTATGAATATTTGACAAAGAAAATCCCTTTAAACAGTGGTGTAAGCTTGCTTTCAACCCTGCATTTCACCTGTGCTTATAAAGATGAGTTCACCTGTGAGAACTGGCCCACGTACACTGTGTTTGAGTGTCACCGTTAGCTGTTGTCTTGGTGAGGACAAAGGAATCTTCTGGAATTAGAAAGAAAGCTATCACCTGTGTCCTCTGTTCCTGTTCTCTCGGGACAGGGATTCTGTCCTAACTCCTTAGCCAGAGCTGTGCTCCTGGGAGTTTCTTTTTTTATTTCCTTTCCTCCAAAGAACAACTAGGAAAATGAGCTACGGTTGATTAGGATCAAGGAAGAGAAGACTTAAATAAAGACACAGGTTATACTTTTTTAAACAACAACTTCTTGACTATCCTCTTCGTTACTTTAGGCAATGCCCCTGCCGATCAACTTTTTCTTTTCCATCCAACAAAGAAAACATTGCAAACAAGAACTGGCATCCCCAACGCACATAACCCCGTATAACCTCTGTGCGCATTTCTACTCCCATTCCTGGACAAGGGAGTGGAAGCTGACCTGGCAGTACTGTGTCTAAACTTGAGATAAATGAGGAAGAAGCTTCTGGAAATATGAGCATTTCTCTCCTCCCACAACTTCCCAAAGTCACTGCAGCACAGGAAACCTCAATACACACTTTGACTTGATGTTTCTTCAAAATATACCAGAATGTTTTGACTTTTTCAATATTATTATCTGGGAGAGTTTCAGTGCTGAGATAACACTCATTCTAAGATCATGTTAAGTCAGAAGACTGTGTTTTAAATGCAAATAATAAAATCCTGAGTGAACACTAGCAAAATCATAGTCCATCAAGACAACCTGAACATGGCTGCAGAATGGGGGCCAGAAGCTAATCTCGCAGAAGTAGATGGGCAGCATTTAGAGCCACCTTCCGATGAAGAGTGGAGGCAACTGGCCTTGCAGACCGTTCTCTTTCTCTTCCCATTTATTCATCACACAATGCAGAAGCAGCCATGTGACTAGGTTATCACTCTTCCGGAATCATACATCCTTTGCTGCAATTACGTTGTAATAGAAATGGCTGGGAAGACTTTGCACGAGTCAATCAGTGACCCTGACTTATTTTTCCAGGTCACGGAGGCGCATCTTTGACCCCCATCAAGAACTCCAAGTTAATAGCACATGTCAGGCTTTCAGATTCCTCTGGTCGTCACAATCAGATTGTCAGAAAACAAGCCCTCAAACATTAAAGCCAATTGGACAAAGTTTTTATTTTTCATCTTTAAAGGATTTTACGGACATGACACAAGCCATTGTGTATGACACGAGACAAAGAGGAAGGAGACGGATGTGCGGGGGCAGCTCTGCCTGTGCTCCGTGCTGCCTTCGAAGCGGCCGGCGCAGGGAGCTGGTCCTTTGTGGGTTCGAGCACAGGTACCGCTTCCAGATTCCCGTCCCCTCCCGGGAACAGCTCAGCACCGACAATCGCATCTGTTCCAGAACGCCCGGCCTCTCAGAGATGGAGCCAGCCTTTCACATGTCATTACACCGGGGCTGAGAGGACCTTCAAGTGCCGCCACATGAGAGCAGGCCAGGCCCACGCCACCCTGTCCGTGAAAGCATGTGATCCAAGTGCAGGCCAGGCTGGCCGTGCCAACATTCGGTGCCACAGCAGATTCGGAGCGGATGCAAACAAACCCGCGCTGCTTATCAGCCTGAGCTAAATGTCCCAGCTGGGCACACGCGTTTTAAATAGGAGTCTGATAGAGACCCCGCTTTCCAGGGCGAGTTCCCCCGAGCTGGTCAGCCTGCAGTTCTCGGGGCAGCGCTCTGATGGCTGCCGGAGACAGAGGCGGGGCGTGGGCTGCGAGCGGCAAGAGGAGGCAGCGGACCTGAAGGGGTGCCACGTCCGCTGGAGCCGGGTCATTGTCTTTGCCCTTCGGAAGGGACCCCCTCAGCCCAGGCTCACACTCCCCCGGGACCGCCAAGAGCCAAGCTCAGAGAACTGTGACCTCCTTTTCCCGGTGACCCAGGGTTGGGGTGCCTCTTTTTTGCGTGTGGGAGGGATAGCCACTGGGGAAATTCAGCCTGCAGACTGGAGGGTCCCAGGTTTGATTCCCATCAAGGGCACATCCCCAGGGTTGCAAGCTCAATCCCCAGTAGGGGACGTGCAGGAGGCAGCTAATCAGGATTCTCACTCATCATCGATGTTTCTATCTCTCTCTCCCTCTCCCTTCCTCTCTGAAATCAATATAATTTTTTTTAAAGCCTCTCTCAGGGGTTTGGTGGGGGAAAGCCAGATCATTCTGGGGTTCTGCTGGTTTCAAGTTACCAACATGATGACATCCCTGAGCGCCAGGGACTGACGCGCGGGTGACTGCCTCTCTCGGGCCAGCTGCACCCCTGAGTGTGGCCCTTAGGGTTCAGGAGCCCGTGCAGCGCATCCCACAGCGCCTGTGTCTGACACTCAAACCCCGCTGACTCTGACAGTTCCATATGAGAAGGCACCAAAAGAAATGTGCACAAAATAGCACTCAGACACCAGGCAAAAGAAACACAGCTTTAAGAAGGGCCACTGGCCATTGTAAGACCATTTTATGATTTTACAGAATGTTTGTACGTGGTACAAACCATTGAATAAACTAAAAACTCATGAGTCCCTAGTAACAAAAACAAACAAATAATTAATAAATAATAAAGGAGAAGGGAAAGATCTTCCTTACAACACGGTGCCAACTAATGAATGAGCAAGAAATGATGGAATTAGCAGCTCATCATTTTCCAATACTCTTAGTATGACTTAGGCAGGCATGGGAATGTTGTAGGAGGAAAGGAATATTTACATGGTCTCGATAAATCTTCTCACCTATAACATATTCCTTACCAACTTCTTGGAAGTGGACAGAGGATGCCATTTTAAAGGAATGGTCAAAAGCTAACATCACCAATAACATGGAAAGACAAAACAAACAAGCAACAGCAACAAAACCAAGAGGTGCCTCCAGCTGCAATGCACTGTGAAGGCTGCTATATGACTTCAGTGAAATTCTTGATGAAAATGAAGAATTGAATCAAATCATGATGAAAAATCAGACAAAACATCAGACAAAGCCATCAGTTATTCTCTAACATGAGTGGCCCAGCACGTGAAATCACGCACAGTAAGCCACCCGCCACTTCCGCAGGAGCCAGCGGGAGCCACAGCGTGCCCACAGGAGCCGGCAGGAGCCGCAGTGTGCCCAGGGGAGCCAGCAGAAGCCACGCCACTCTCACGGGAGGGAGGCTGGAGGGAGCCGCGCCACTTCCACGGGAGGCACAGGTGAGCTGCACAGCCGCCGCCCGTGGGAGCCAGCGGGGAGGGAGGGATTGAGAGGTGCTCCATGCATCTCCCGGTTACCAGTCGTGCACGCAGCCCTGCCCACCCACACACGGCTCGCCTGGCACACAGGTCCGCCCACCCATGCGCACCTGCTGCACACGCAGCCTCCTGCTGATCGGTCGTTACACATGAGGGTGTGATGACCATTTGCATATTAGCCTTTTATTATATAGGATAACTGACATGAACTCTAAAGGATGTCAAAGTAGGAAGAGAGGGGGGAAGTAAAGAGCTATTGCAGATTAAATGAGTCTAAAAAAGCGATGATACCTAAAGACAATGAGTGATGTTGCACTGGAAATAAAGAGTTCAAGGGACACTATTGGGACAACTAGTCACACTTGAAAATTGACTGTGAATTAGGTAATTAATGCATCATTATTAAATGTCTCTACTTTGATAATTGTATTGTAGCTATAGAAGAGAATGCCCCTGTTCTGAGATAATATACACTAAATATTTAGGTGGAAAAACACATAGTACCTGCAATTTCTTCTCCCTCTCATATAAGAGAGAATGGTACCTAGATCTATCTACACATGAAGGTGTGTGTGTGTGTGTGTGTGTGTGTGTGTGTGTGAGAGAGAGAGAGAGAGAGAGAGAGAATGATAGAAAGAGAAAGAAAGGTAAAATATATAGCAAACAGCGTCTGATGAACCTGGGTGAAGACTAGACTTGGATTCTTTAGCCTATTTTTGCAACTTTTCTGTTAATTTAAAGTTAAAAGAATTTTTAACTCAGCAATTGAGCCCATTTGTTTACCCATTTAGTATGTCTTATATGTCCACAGCAAGCTAGTGACTTTTCCAGGGATTGGGAGTATAAACACACACCTTCACAATACATCACTGGAAAAATTAAACATGATTTTATAAATGTAGTGATGTAGCTCCCCCATAAACAATCACCCTACGCCCCGATGTCTTCCTTATACCATTTTTAGTCCAAGCCCTTGGAAGCATTTGAGGTAACGACTGAGGCACAAAGGAGCCATTAGAAAGCAAAACTATTTACCAGAGTGTAACTCATAGCACCTTCAGACACATTAACACAGAGTATGGAATCCATTTACCTAGCAATTCCTTCATTTCTAAGGCACCAAACCTGCAGACGCAAAGGTAAACCCACGGCGCCTTTCCAAACCAGGCCCCCTTTCTCCTCTCCCCACTTCAGTGTTTGCGTAAGACTCCCCTTCTCTCTCCACACAGCTGACTGCTCAGAGCTGGACACCTCGCCTGGGAGCCGCATCGGGCCCCTGGGATCCTCTCTCTGAGAAATGCCAGTCTGTGTGCCTGCAGATGGAGTCGGTCAAATCCAGGAAGACTTGCCAAGTGAGTAGCATCTCATGTAGAGGTCACTGTCTGGGGGCAGTCCGAGCTGAGCCCTGCTCTGCAGCAAGCAGAGTGTATTCTCTGAAGGTAGGAAGAGGCAGGAGAGACGGGAGGCATCCACATGCCCCCAGAGGAACACAGATGGAGGAGTACTGAATGTCTCTTGTTGGTATGACCTCCCGGTCCTGTCTCAGTCCCACAGAAGGCAGGGCTCCGGTTTCCGCTCTGGGCTGTGCACAGATGGCCGCTCTCTATTGCTCAGATTGCTTGCAGTGGGTTTCAGTTTCTCACAACCAAACAATCCCTGGCAGAGACAGCCCCCTAGGGATGGACTCCAGTCATGGAGGAGAGTGAGGACGGTGCAGAACACGCTGACGTCGGAGGTGGGTCTAGAGAGTGCATAGAGAGAGGGGGCACCTAGAAACAATGAACCCTGGTGGGGGGCGGGGGGTGAGAATTGGGAAAATCAAGGGAAGATTCACCCTCATGGAATGCAAGTCTGGGCAAGGAGGGTGCAGTTCCTGAAAGTGATGACATCGAAGACCAATTTCACCTTCATAATTTTAACAGATGCCATCCCCAAGCCTATGAAATACCTTGTTTAAAGTAAAGATATTAATTAAATCAGACTCCTGCCTGACAAACAAATCTTCTGGAAGACAATTCCCAACTTTGGAAACAACTATAATGAGGGAGAGGAGGAGACAAGATCCCTCCAGCCCCTGCGCCTTCCTTAGCCCCACAGGAGCCCACCTTCTCTAACTCACCTCCAAGTGGCCAGAAATGAAGAATCGCCCTGCAATCTGCTACTTGGATTTTTTTTTTATTTGATCAATTAATAAACTCCTCAGTAAAAGAGTAATGACCTTGGGTTAGGAAATTGTTAGAGCTAGCAACAGAAAGGTCATCCATTCGTATTTTTGTTCTCCTAATGTTAAATTTTGCAAATACTAAAAAATTATCTTTTCATCTGAAATTGTTAGTTATTTTGTTGTAGAAGTCATACAGATGGATGTAGCTCTAACATTTTAAAATCCTTAGAAAAATCAAATGTAAAATCCAGGGGAGCTCCTGTGGCCACTGTAATGGCGATTGAAAATGAATACTTGACTCCGGTTTCCTTACAGTGAGGGGCCCCTTTAATGACAGAAGCAAATAGAGGGCAGTTTTCATAAACAATGGTGAACTGTATTATTCCAGGTATAGTTTAAGAGCTGCAAAAAAACCTGCCTATGCTTCCGTGGCAATGGCTGGGCTAGTCTGTATGTTGACTCTAATCTGGTAAAGTGAAAATGGCATATAACAAGATTGTATGGTATTTGCACACACAAAAATTGCCATCTGAAAATATTTGTGAAAACCTATTTTTATGCCTGAATCTAAGTTGAATGCATAATTTAGTACTTATTTTCTGAACAAATAGCTTGGAAGAATTTCATGCACAATTGATGATAATTTGAGTGTGCAATTCATGGCGGAACTCATTACCATATTCATTCTGCCTAAGCTCTGTGTGCAAATTTAAATTGTAGTTTTCCAGCAATGGCTCATATCAACCCCCAGACATCCAAAATAGTCATTCTTAGCACCAATGGTAGAGCCTGAAGATTTCTGACTGGTAAATAAATCTTTTGGAAGATAATTCCCAACTTTAGAAAAATAATTATAATAATACTGAATATAATTTGCATTCATATTATACTGAATACAATAGTTTAAGAAACCTGAAATATATAAACAGAGTAACAAGGGGGGGGGGCATCTGTGTGTGTGCAGGAGGATGTAAAATTCTCTTTCATATAAAAATTTATTTTAATTCAAAGTGGGGTTTTTTAAAAATGATTTATATGTCATAATATTAGCAAACACTTTTAAAAATAAAAGACATAAAAATATTATTTCTCTGAGAAAAATTTTATGTAAACCTATGTGAACGAGAAATCCCACAATCTCTTTTTCCTATTTTATTTTAATGTCTATAAGTATAAACACTGCTCATGCAAGGCAGATAGGAAGCTATGGGTATACATACCTCACCTGCTATTTTTGATCTGATCAATTGTCATTGATCATTTTCTTAATTGACTTAGAGCTTTATAAATTATTATAAAAAGTAGAAAAAATGTATTACCAGAAATAAGTATAATATTTTAAATAAACATGCTTTCAAAATTGAGCCAAACTCTAAGGCGTTGTTTTACTATACATATTATTGCATAATACAATACTTTGCAATGGCCATATTTTCTATATAAATTAAGACTCCTCATCAAGATGCATACCATTTGGATATTTTTTTATCATTTCAGTATTTTCCATAATTCAAAAAAAATTGATGACACATGATTATTTTATATTGGGCATAAAAGTGAACATACCACCAGGAACTTCCCACAAGAAAATAATGAACAAATCAGTGAAACTCCAGAGGAAGCCCTGTCCTGACACCGCGATTATGTGTTTAATGGTACAGTTTTGCAGGAGTACGCCTTTCAGCCCTGACTCATTACATAAGAGGATTTGACAAGGTTAAAATTTGTGTTGCTAATGGAAATTATTTTTTCAAGAATTAACCTTTTAGGCTAAAAAGAATGGCAGATATTCAAATATTCTCCAATGAGCATTTTAATAAAAAAAAAATGTCTATTCCTCCCTGCCCCAGCAGAACTGCCATTCCGGAACCCCACATGTCACACGCTGCATCCTTAACAGCTGCCATTCAAGAGGCCCGCGGAGGACCATTTGAAAGTAATATTTTGCTCTGTGTGACATCTCATTCTTTCCCCCTCGGAAATCATAATTTTTTTACACACCTCATAGTCTTCCTAACAGGAAACCAGCTCTGCCTGTCACTGATTGGGGAGGAACCTTGTTTTCCAGGTCACTGGCTTGAAGCCCGGAGACAAGATATTCATGAGGCCCTGGATGGGGAATTTGTATCTCGCTGCGCAGTTTTCCTCTCCATTTGCCAGCTCGCCAGGTCAGCGAGCAGCTGTCACCGGGAAGATAACGGCTGCCGCGCTGCCCCCCGCCTATTACACACTCAGTGCGTCTGACCTCCGGGGAGGACCTCCCCAAGCACCTGACGGGGCGGCCCCTGCCCTCCAGGCCCCTCTCGCACCCACACCCACTGCCTGGGAGCAGCAGGCTCAGCGCTCGGACCAGGCTGCTCCTAGACACAGGCTGTAAGCTTCCCCTCCGCTGAGAACGCCGGGTGCAGAGGAAGAAAACAAAATATTTTTAATGTGAATTTCCTAAGACAGAGCCCTAAAGTCAAAGCATCCAATTCAGTAAAAACTGAGGAAAATAAAATCACCGGCACTATTGAAACAAACCAACAAAAAAACCTAAGAGCTCATAGCTTGCCAGCCCTGACAACTTGAGCCAGTCACCTTAAAACAGAGGCTACAATGGGGCATAAGGACACATTTGTAATACCTTAATC
>NW_006289398.1:5522576-5549590 GCF_000327345.1 Myotis davidii
GGGGAGAAAATCCTGTATTTCACACATCAAAATAGCAAAACTGTATTACGGGAGAAATTAGGTTAACTGTATATGTTAATAGATCAGAGAGTTATTTTAGGAAAAATCAGTGAGGGCTCTTCCTGTACACATGCCTTAATTTGATTATTTTCTTTGCAATAAAATGGCTGTTTGTTGAGCCAGGAGACGGAGTGCAGGCAGGCTTGGCTGAGCCGTCCTCTTCTATCCCACGTGTGCACACTTGTCTGGAAGATCCACGTTAGCAATGGGTCTGTGCACACCCACGCATCCGGCACCCCTCCGATCGTGGGATGAGGGACCTTTAAGGGAGACTTTCCATGTAAGCAAATGGCATCCACGCTGGGTGAGGCCCCTGGACCAGAGCGGAGGCCCAGAGGTGGTTTCCAACCACAACTTTATATATATATATACACATACACACACATATACATATATTTTTTTATTGATTTTTTACAGAGAAGAAGGGAGAGGGACAGAGAGCTAGAAACATCGATGAGAGAGAAACATCGATCAGCTGCCTCCTGCACATTCCCTACTGGGTATGTGCCCACAGCCAAGGCACATGCCCCTGACCGGAATCGAACCCGGGACCCTCAGAGTCCGCAGGCCAACGCTCTATCCACTGAGCCAAACTGTCAGGGCCCCACCACAACTTGCTGACCTCACTTATGACACAGTCAGTGCTGACAACAGTGAGCAAGCGTAACTCCTGGGCGAGAGGGGCTCACAAGGATCTTTCAAACAGTCCACTTGCCCTCTCCCAATTCCAGATCCAACATGAGTGGGCCGAGGAGCACACGCGTTCCAACACAACTTTTTAAAGACTCGTAGACTGAGAATTTCCCCTCCAAAAGGAGGAACGTAATCATCTGCTGATGCCAAAGGAGTCCCTTACATATTTCCACTCATTCACTGTTTTAGAAAAAGGAAGCTCTGCCCTAAACCGGTCTGGCTCAGTGGATAGAGCGTCAGCCTGCGGACTGAAAGGTCCAAGGTTCGATTCTGGTCAAGGGCATGTGCCTTGGTTGCGGGCACATCCCCCGTAGGGGGTGTGCAGGAGGAAGCTGATCGATGTTTCTCTCTCATTGATGTTTCTAACTCTCTATCCCTCTCTCTTCCTCTCTGTAAAAAATCAATAAAATATATATATAAAAAAATAGAAAGAGGAAGTTATGAAGGGCCAGCTCCATGCCAGTGGCCTGGGCATGAAGGACTGAGGACTGGCTCTCTTCAAATGACACAGCCCAGCAGAACACAGAGGTGAGACCACCAGCCTCCACGCCCGCCCTGAGGGGGCGGCCCCCAGGAGAGGCGCAGATCTTATGGGAGGTTTGCCAACATTTGGGGCTCAGAGCCCCTTTCACTTTTAAAATATGTTGAGGACCCTAAAGAGCATATGATTGTGTGGATCACATCTATTGACGTTAACACATTGGAAATTTAAACAAAATATTTTTAATGTTTAATAATTTATTTTAATGTTTATTTTATTAAATGCATTGGGGTGTGACATTGGTGAATGAGATTATGTAGGTTTCAAGTGTGCATGGGTGTGGGGCATCCCCTACCTTGTGTACATGTCTACGATGCATGATCTGTAGATTGCATTGTGTGCCCACCATCCAAAGTCAAATCATCTTCCATCACCATATATTTGGTCCCCTTTACCCCTTACTACTCCCCTATGCTCATTTCACTCTGGTATCCACCATACTGCTTTCTGTGTCTGAATTCCAGCTTTATATCCCATATATTAGTGAAATCATGTGGTTCTTAACTTTTACTGATTGACTTACTTTGCTTAGCATAATATTCTCAAGGTTTATCCATGTTAATTTTTACATTGAATCATGGTGACATAATTCCAATGCATGATGGAAAAGATAAATGAAAAGGTAATCCCTCTCTCTCTCTCTCTCTCTCTCTCTCTCCCTCTCTCTCACACACACACACACACACACACACACACACACACACTCCATGCCACTCAGCTTAAAAAATGATCCTCTGATTAACATTTACATTAGAGTCCAGAATTTAACTTGAGCATGATTTTAAAATATATAGAGTTTGAGTTTTAAATATATATAGTTCAAGTTTTCTGAACTGTTAGAAAGCTCACCCCAAGCACAACGGAGGTGACCTGAACAGAGGGCTTTGAATGGAGGACTGAACTTGGAGTCAGAGCTCAGATCCTGAGCGAGTGCCACTGCTTTCGCCCTCCCAGGTCTGGGTACATCCCAGGTTAAGGGTGGCTATTGTGATAATGAAAGAACGGACATATAAGGTATATTGAGCTTTCCTGCAGTTCTCAGCCTTTAGGTGTAGAGCAACTAATCTGATAAATTAATTCTTACAAATACCCGAAGGTGGGAAATTTTCACACCAAACCCAAGACACTATTGATTGGAAGACACACACACACACATACACACACACACAGGCACATATAGCCAACCATTCTTTGTTACCTCTTATTTACACAGTAAGTTTTCTAATAATTTGTGAGTTTACTAATTAACCTTTTCCTATTTCATTTTCATTGGGGAATTAACGACTTGCATTCAGTAACATAGATACACGCTCATTTTTAAAAATGTGTTATCTCATTTTGAATCGCACTATTAAACACCGCACTATTAAACATAAGTTGTCAATACTAAGGCTTGAGAGCTGCCAAAGCCATTTGCCCTGTTTCCCGGGAGACCGTGGGTAGCAACGTTCGTGAGCCCAGAATTTACTTGAGCATGATTTTAAAATATATAGAGTTTGAGTTTTAAATATATATAGTTCAAGTTTTCTGAACTGTTAGAAAGCTCACCCCAAGCACAACGGAGGTGACCTGAACAGAGGGCTTTGAATGGAGGACTGAACTTGGAGTCAGAGCTCAGATCCTGAGCGAGTGCCACTGCTTTCGCCCTCCCAGGTCTGGGTACATCCCAGGTTAAGGGTGGCTATTGTGATAATGAAAGAACGGACATATAAGGTATATTGAGCTTTCCTGCAGCCTATCACAGCCCAGCCTGAGGCTAAAGGAGAAAGGCCGCCTGTCTGCCCTGCTGCCTTGCAGCCTCTCCCCGAGGCACTGCCCACACCGCAGCCTTGACCTTCGTGCCCCTGAGCTCAAGGGCTCGGACTGTTGCTCTGAATCCCTGAGTCTAGTCCCCATCATGCTCCCAGCCTTTTGTTTCCAGCTAGCGGGTTACTGCCCAGTTACCTAATCACCCCCCTCCCCGCCCCCTCCCCGCCCCCAGCTCAGGTCTGGCTTTCTCAGCCTTTAGGTGTAGAGCAACTAATCTGATAAATTAATTCTTACAAATACCCGAAGGTGGGAAATTTTCACACCAAACCCAAGACACTATTGATTGGAAGACACACACACACACATACACACACACACAGGCACATATAGCCAACCATTCTTTGTTACCTCTTATTTACACAGTAAGTTTTCTAATAATTTGTGAGTTTACTAATTAACCTTTTCCTATTTCATTTTCATTGGGGAATTAACGACTTGCATTCAGTAACATAGATACACGCTCATTTTTAAAAATGTGTTATCTCATTTTGAATCGCACTATTAAACACCGCACTATTAAACATAAGTTGTCAATACTAAGGCTTGAGAGCTGCCAAAGCCATTTGCCCTGTTTCCCGGGAGACCGTGGGTAGCAACGTTCGTGAGCCCGGGTGCTGCTTCGGAAGCCTCCCGGAGCCCCTTCACCTACCGAAAGCCGACCCCCTCGTGTGAAGGCGGCAGGACGGCTCGGTGAGCCACCTCTCCCGGCCCGGCTTCAGGTCTGAGCAGAGTCCTGGGAGCACGCTCCCTCCCGGGGTCCTTTCAGCAGAAGAGCGACATCCCGGTGGGCTTTCATCAGGAGGGAGAGCAGATCCTGTTCAGGTCAAGGCCACGTGAGCGCAGCCAGGCTCTCAACAGGCTGCTCTGCATTCGGGCTTCAGACCTGGCCACAGGCGCACCCTCACTCCCGTGGTCATCCCATCTCCTCTCCACCCTGTTCCGAAGGAGAGGCCACCGCCGGGAGGCAGAGAGGCCACCAGACGAGGAGGGGAAGATTTGGGGTCTAGCTCTCTGATGAACCCTGTGGACTTGGGCAGGTCGGCCAATCCACGCTGCTTCCTTCCCATTCGTCAAGTCAGGGCCAAAATGCCTGCCCTGCCTGTCCCTTAGGATGTTGTGAACACATGCAGTAAATTCTATGCGATGTAGTCATGAAAGAAATTATTACATTTTTCATTATATAAATTCTGACCAATTGAAAACACAAACATCGATGAGTCAGAAACTGATACGAACTCAAGTTACAGAGATCAACATACACTCCAAGTTATTGACATGGTAATAGCGTCAGAACAACCCAGTCCTCTTCATCTCTCCCCTCCCCACAGACATCTCCACTCCCCACAGACGTCTCCCCTCATGACCTGCAAGGCCAGACTGACTGGTCCTGGGATGGACAGCCTGGTCATCCTACCTGTCCCTCTCTACCCAGTGGCCTCAGTGTGAAGCTGTCAGACCAGATACTAGACTTCAATGATGAAGACTTAGAGATTGACAGGGAAGGCCAGAACCCAGAAGCAGAAGGTGGGAGAGAAAACCATGCAAAAATCAGCTGTAACAATATATGTAAAATGAGAGGAAGGAAGAGTAAACACAAGAGAAGGCATTGCTTTCTGGGGAACTGTAGCAAGCTGGTCTCTGGAGAATGGGAAAGAGGTAGAACAGGAAGTGGGAAAGCATTGCTAACAGTTACCAGTTGGATCCTCAAGATTTGTCACTAAAGAATGAAACTGCTTTTCCGATTTGAAGATGCTGGCAGGAGGAGGTGGCTGTTGAAATGAGGTTCTCTGAATGCAACATTAGTCTACATTTGAATCATATATAAGTTATATGTAAACTGTTATATGTTGCTCTCAATAAAGAGTGCCATCTTTATTTCCTTGCTATTCCCGATTCAGTATGAAAAGAGGACTATAAAGTATAAAGGCCTAGATTCCACTATCAAATGCAACAAACACGGCTATACTTGGGCACCTGTGAGAAGGATGGTGCAAAATCACTGACACCTTTTGCTACCACTCTGAATCAACTCCACCATCTCTGTATCATGCAGACCTTCAAGTACCCAACTGTTCTTCCCTTTGTGTGGGTCTGTGCACTGTGGTTAAGAAGCTCAATTGGGCCTCCGTAAAAGTCGCATTATGTCATTACAGAGAGAATAACTGTCATCATGCATTAAGCAATTACTACGTGGCATGTGCTACATTATGCACATTATATACAATTCCATGGATTTCTCAGAACATACAAGGGGGGAGGTATTAGTACTGTGATCATCTCGAATAGAGAAATTAAATAATATACTGTATGAGTTAGAGCAGAGGCGACTTACATGTGGAGATTCAGGATAAAAGTCAAATTACGGCAAGGATCTGGAGAGCTCACCAATAACAGGCCAGGAAACAAGGACATGTTCAAACAGAATCAAGCCCGCTGAGGTGGAGGTGAGGAGGGAAGCAGATGTAGGAGGGGACTGGATTCCCTAGCTTTTCCAGATGCCTGCTGGCCAGGGAAATGAGGACCCCAGGGCTGGTCAGGGGGCAGCTTAGCCAAGGACTGGCAGGGCCGAACCTCAGATTCAATAGTCTGAGCGTGGGCAGCGTGTCAGGCCCTGAGCAGGCCGAGATGGCCGCTAGAATGTGATTTACATCTGAACACCATGTCGCTTAAAATATTTTCATGGCAGAGTTTAGCTCCTGTGACTAAGCACTTGAAATGCCTGTCTATAATAATAAAAGCGTAATATGCTAATCAGACCGGATGTCCTTCTGGATGAAGCTGCGGCAGGCGGGGGCCGAGGCATCCACTGTGGCAGCAGGGGCTGAGCCCCTTGCATGGATTCGTGCATTGGGCCTCTAGTATTCTTATAAGTGTGGTTCTTAGGAATGTTTGTGGTGTTCCTAGCACTTTTGAAGAGTGTGTACTTCACAGCTGTGATGAAATAGTCAAGGCTAAGGTCGGGGTCTCAGCCTGGGTCTGTAGTCCCCGTCTCCTTGTCTCAGATCAGCTTGTATTCCTGGCAACATGTCACCATCATGTCACCGACAGGCATTGAACACATGGGGATGGTGAGCCAGCACTTCGATGACATTCCAGAGGCTCCCCCCGTATAAATCAGTGCCATCTGACCTTAACCCCAGGTACATCCTGGTTCGGGAGACCCAGGGTTGGGGGGATAGACGAGACCTGCCCTGTGTGCAGGGACTGCCTTTGGTGAGATCCTTTGCATAGTAACGGTTGACGACAAATTATTCACTTTGATCAAAACTAGAAAAGTCTCATCAACCTGAAAAGAAAGTTTGCTCCTATAAATTAAGCCCCTGGAATAAACAGGCAGTGATTGCTTTAGTAACTTCGCAAATCACAGAAACAATAGACTATAATTTTTTTTTAATATTTGAGAATGTCAGTTCGTTGCTTCCTGTTTACTTGCAATTATTTGAAAATAACCTGGTAACGTGATAATCAAGGTATTTCCTCCTGGCTCCCTGGTCCCCAGCAGACTGCCTGAGGAGAGAATCGGCGTCCCAAGGCGTCCGAAGCATAATCAGTCTTAAGAGCTGTTAATGCTAAGACCGTGGCTAATGTTAATCACAAATTTTTAAAAAATCTTAGCTTGTTAAACACACACACACACACACACACACACACACACACACACACACACACAATAAAATCACATTAGTTTTTAAAATGCAGCTGGTAAGTGATGCTGCCTAATTTTACCGTGTTTTGGCCCATTGCCACTTTACAAAACGGCATCGTGTGCGCCTGTGTCTCTGCGTGTGTGTTTGTTACAACCAACCGTCAGTGTAGGCTGCTGGAAACTGTCCAACTGCTGTCTAGCTTCTACCTACTGCTGTAGAGTTAGCAAAAGTCGAAGCATCAGAGGACAATATAGACCGTTCAGGTAAGGACATGTTAATGGAAAAGAACTTTCTAGGCTTTTCTTATGTGCCAGTATTAATTGGGCTGATTTTTAAAAAATCTTATTGTAGAAAGTATTACAGATAGCCTCTTTTTTCCCCATTGACCCCTTCTAGCCTGCACCTGCCCCTGCCCCAGGCCTTCACCACCCTGTTGTTTGTGTCCATGGTTATGCATATGTGTGACTCGGCTGACTTTTATGACTGTGATCTCAGGAAATATATACGACTGCTAAATATTGCATTAGTTATAGGACATATTTTATGTGTCCACAGATTGGTGTGTTTAAGCACATATTCGGTTATTGGGGAGACATTAAGTTGGGTCAAAGTAGACAGGCCTGACTTACCTAAGTGACAGCCGGGAACATGTAAGCTGTGTCCTGCTGGGTGACCCTGTACACGCGGTGTGCACACTGCATTTCCCCTCTGCTCCGCACAACCCGCCGGGTCTCCCAGCTCTCCTCCACCTGGGTGCTTTTCCTGGGTTACCTTTCCGTGTGCCGTGACCATAAACACCTGCGTGGATGCCAGTGATCTTGACTGTATTTCTCTGGACTAAGCCTCTCCTGGGATGCCAATCTAGAATATTCAGTGGCCTACTGGTATACCAACTGCCTAATGATTTCTAGCAGACATATTTCAGTGCCCAAAATGAAGCCCCCGGTTTTCTCCTGGGGACTGAGGAGCCGCTGTTGGCAAGAGTGACATTTTCATGCATCACCTTCCCCCCGGGGATGAACTTCCTGGGGGAGCCTGGTCTCACAGCCCGGCCATCCCAGCGCTGTGACCGCACGGCCTCCTTGGCCTCAGATGCTCTATCCTGGATGCTAAGGCTGCCGCCCAGAGGATGGTGGGTCTTCTCCAGGCCAGCACGTCCTGGGAAATCATCAGGAAAACCCCCAAGATGACGGGCCTTTAAAATAAATAAACAATGGAAATGCTACTTATTGAGCCCTGTCCTGGCTCAATAACCAAGAAAAGGTGAAAATGTTATAAAGAATATGGAAGTAGACAAAATTAGGTGGAAATTCCAGTTCTATGACTTATAATCTATGTATGAAGAGACAAATTTAGCATACCTGAGCATTATTTACTTGTCTGTAAAGTAGGGATGTTTATAACACCATAGGTTGTTGAAGAATTAAGTCAAATGAAAAATGACAGGGCTTGCCCATCCTGGCTTCCTTCCTCCCTCACCGGAGGAACACTTTCTGGCTGCATCACCTGAGTGCTCTTCGTTCTGTCAAATTATGGCTAATGTATCTATTCACATAGCTTCGCACATTCATAAAGATTACATGGACCAGCCAAGTGCAGAGAAACACGAGAGTATAACAGAGCTGGAGAGAAGGAACACCACTTTCAAATTTTGTCCCATGAATTCCATTGTACTTTGTGGTAACATGAAGCAAACCATTCTTTCTATAAAAAAGCTAGCCAAAATAACCTTGAAATTCTAGTTTTCTTTGAACCACAGCAACAAATCAACAAACAAAAATTATCCCTGACTACACAGAATGATGCTGCTCAGTCTTCTCCCAGCTTCACTAGTATCTTGCTAAGTCACGTGGAGAGTATTGAAGGGCGTCGCTGAAGAGGAAGAGAATGAGCAGTTCAGTTCATGGGACCTTTCTATGTGTATTTTGGTATCGTGGTATAGAAAACAATGGCTTTGCGGCATTAACCCCGGGAGGTCCCAGAAGGAACTGACAAAATGTATTTATAGGCCTTAACCAGGCTGTAAGCTGGGCCATGGTTTTCTACTTGGAAATAGCTATTCGTTACTAATGTCATCTTCCCTACTTGCCTCACCCTTGGCCCACTGCTCTGTGTCCAAGACCCGCTCTCGGTTCAAAGGCTCTAATTGATTCAAGGTTCTGACTGAATCAAACTCTACTGATTCCTAACACCACCCTGTGCCTAGTGGGTGCTCATTATTTGTACAGTCCGCCTATGGCCTCCATGCTTCCTTATCTCCAAATAGCAAAGACACTTAGTCTGCGGCAGCAAGTAGGAAAGTTTATTTCTCCTTAGTTTCTTCTGCCACTTTAAGAAGTTCCTGCCGATATCCTGTCTCGTCTCTTCTCTTCTCTTCTCTTCTCTTCTCTTCTCTTCTCTTCTCTTCTCTTCTCCACACACACACACACACACACACACACACACACAGTTTTGCTTTTCGGCTCTAAGTCTTCTGCCCCCACGATTTCATTGTGGCAGATGCCCTCAACCTATTACCCCTGGATTCTAGATTCTCTTTCAGGGCACTTGCTCAGCTTCAGATGTTCACCCTTCTCTCCCCAGGGACGGGGCTCTTCCCGAAGACACTGGTGCTCAAGGGTTCCCTTAGTGGTCCCTCTAGTGAATTTTCAGCCTTTGATCTCTGGAGAATTCAGTGTAATTTCTTCAGCCTTGATGCCAGAGGGGAGCTCTTGGCACAGTATCTTCTAAATTCTTCACCAAACCGCCATAGAGCTTCCCATAAATCTTAGCATGAGTTTCATGGCAAAGCTTACTTCAAAATGACTCCGGGAGATATCTCTTGTCTGTCTACCTTCTTCTGAGAGATAGATCCCTTGGCTTAGGAACTTGTTTATGTATTTATAATCATTCATTCATTTACTCAACAGATATTTACTCAGTTCCTACTACTGTACAAAGCACGGTATATGAATGCAAGGAGAAAATGGAATGCAGGCCTGGTTTCTCTCTATGGGACGTATGTCCAGCCATCTAGTTGGTAGGTAGACATGGATCAGTACAGCTGACTCTTGAACAACATGGGGGCAGAGAACAGGACGTGCCCCTCCCGCACCTCCCCTACGGGAACGAGAGGAATCTCTGTGCAGCTGGAGCACAGGCCTAGGCTGAGGAAGGTGTGACACACAGGCCTGAAGAACAGGCATGTCAGGGACCAGCCAAACAGGACCTGGGAGATGGTGATCTTTGGGGGCCGAACAAAGTTATCGAAGGCCTTTAATCAAGAGGGAACAAGGTTCCCATTGGAGTTCCCTGAGCCCACTTAGGTGCGTGCTGGAGAATGAGTTGGAATGGAGTTAGAGTGAGTATGCGAGGCCAAGGTAAGAGAAGCTTGGGTAGATGAGACTAAAGTTCAAAGTAGTTGAAACAAACACATGAAAGAAATAAGAGGTAAAATGAACAAACTCTAACAACCTGAGCTCAGAGGTGTCCTCATGCATTGCATGGGTTTTCTTCATGTCACACTCAGAGCCTGGAAACTTAGAAAAATGTATTGTTATCACGTAGATCAGGAATCCCACAGAGGACTTCGCGTGCCCACGAAGCCACAATTATTCCCCAGAGAGAGTCAGGGGAGCCTGGCACAGTGTCCTTGTGTTACACCCGCAATGTTCCCTACAGAAAAGAACAGCTTCTTCCTTGTCATTTACACAGTCACCATTTCGTCACCTAGCATTGACCTAAGAACATAATTGATTTTCTTCCAGTAAAAACATATACCTGAGCATACGGCTTCAATGCTAGAAATGGAAGTGGAAGCACTTACAAATTGTAGAGCTCATTAAATGTTAGTCATGTCACCTTACCTGAAAGCATTAACTTTGTGAAAAACGTTCAGGGATTGTGTGTGAGGAACTAGAGCAGCGGTTCTCAACCTGTGGGTCGCGACCCCTCTGGCGGTTGAACGACCCTTTCACAGGGGTCGCCTAAGACCATCCTGCATATCAGATATTTACATTATGATTCATAACAGCAGCAACATTACATTATGAAGTAGCAACGAAAATAATTTTATGGTTGGGTCACCACATGAGGAACTGTATTTAAAGGGCCAGAAGGTTGAGAACCGCTGCCCTAGAGGCTTGCATTTCACTATGTGACTTGGGAATGACAGTGTCCACTCCTTGTTGGAACGGAACAAGCCACCCATTTGAAAGAGAACGTTCAAACGTGCACGATGCTTCTTGCAACACGCCAGTGACTAATGTCCCCCTCCTCTCTTTGTCACAGCGAGAAAACAAGAACAGCCTCTTTGTACCATGCTCAAGTGGTTTTAAAAGCTCTTTAAACTACTCAGCATATTAATGATTTGCTATTTATAAATGACACCCACCGAAAGGGCAAATGGCGAGTAAATAGAAACAGAAACTTGTCTCTGTTGGAAAGTTCCTTCTCCCACCGCCCAACTGAACAAAGGCCAGGCGCTCCCCTGACACGAGGGTGGGCACAGCTGAGCCCTGAGACCTCTGAGGCCCTGGGCAATGGTCTGGCCATTTGTTTGTAGAAAATCTCCTCTGAGTTCAGATGTCAAGAAATATCTTAAAGTGTGGCTCTTCTCAAAGAGACGAAAAGTCTAAAAATGGGGTGGGGGTACTCTTGATTCTTCATGCTCTTTTCTTTTAATCACTAGACATTTTTGTTTACTATGATTCTGTTCACATAACAATGCCCTAAAATCACGTCAACCGCCTTAAAAAAATTCAGCAGGCAAGTTCCAGTCTACTTTGCCAGCAGCTCAGAGAAGCGAAGAAAATAAAAGGCACTTTTATAGCACATTCCTCACCCATATTTATAAATCTTCACGTTCGATGCTAATTTGTGTTTCTAAGTAGCTTTCGAAAGTATATGAAATCACTGCCAGTTTCTGTTTGGCATCTTCCCATCAGAGTATAATGAAGAAGAATGGCCGTGCACGCGCCGTCACAGAGACGCAGCGGGGGAACAAGTGATATTTGCACAAATGAGCACATGCCCATCCATTTCTTTGAAAAGGCACAATAAAAGCTCCTATGCTGAGAAACGTAATGTTGACAGTTGTTTAAATAATCTGCAAGTAGAGAACATGACAAGTAGGATAAATTATAAAACTTAGAATTGAAAAGGTATCATTTACTTCTTAAATAATACATACTATGGTTGGCTGGAAACACTTCTACTGATATTTGGGAAACACCAGAGATATGGAATCAGTCACTGAGATGCCAAGGAGCAGGGGTGTCTACCCAGCCATTCTCATCTGCTGGGTGGATCCTGGCGATGGGCCTGGGAGAAAAGGGGATTGTGGGTGGAGGACTGCCTGCCCAACCATGGCCTCCAAGACGTCTCTCTTCTCAGACATGCTCTCCAGAGGATTTAGAAACGAGGATGTATTCCAAAGGTCATCAGATTGCATATCACTACGTAATTGTTCCTTAATTTATTCACGCCCATAATCACCACGTCCAGGCACCTGTTAGCATGTCAGCGTCTGGCTCCTACGCGCTGGGCATTGGACATGGGCTTGGATGTGATGGGAGACGGGGCCTGAGGGTGTTGGTTCGCACTTCAGGGAGAGATGCTGGGAGAGGAGCCAGACAGAAGAGTAGAAACAGATTGCAATGATCCTGTGCGCGAGTGACCTGCCCAGCAGGGAGCCACGTGAGCTGGACCTGGGAACGGGGGTCAGGTTGCACATTCTCCATCACACAGCGAGGGCAACAGAGAAGGGCACTCGTTCCCGAAATGCCAGTGTAATCGCGTAGAAGCTTCATCTCTTTAATACGAACTTTTTGCCCTTCTTTCCTTTTGAGTCAAAGCGGCCCCATCCAGCACCTGCCTCACCTGCCTGCTCCCTTGCATGTCCACCCCCTGAGGCGTTAAGCCCTCGGGACAAGGAGGCTCTGACCGGCATGAAATAATCTTAGGAGCAAAGCCTCAGCTCTGCTGACCCCGGAGAGTTTCAGTCAAACAGAGGTGAGATCTAGGCCTCGGTGTGTTTCAGTTCCCGGCCCAGGAGGCGGTAAAACCAGACCAAGTGAGGCCCTGCTGACGTCGGGACCAGATGCAATGACCATGACCCCGCCCTAGCGCCGGCCAATCCATAGACACCAGGAGCCTGACACCACCCTGACTCCCTTAGTCACAGGGCTGATGGCTTCCCCATTAACCGTCCCCTGGAGGCCACCGGGGAGCCGGGTCTGAGCATTAGCTCACTGTGTCCTAGTGTGGGCCACTTTCTCAACTAATAAGCCCTCACTTTCTTTGCTACAAAATTCTGTTCGCGTCGTCTTGGGCTTTGATGCGTGCAGGCAAGTGGGCCCCGTTAGTCCAGCACCAGCTCTCAGGGGAGGCTCCGGAGGTGGAAGGAGACCTCCTGGTGACAGCCACGTCCTCCTGTGCCAGGGAGGGTGTGAGTTTGAGAAAGAACTGCTAGGCCTCGCCCACACCAGGCAGGCTCAAGGAGGGGCCTGGCGACGCATTTCCTGCCTGTTAAGTACTGGGACAGATCTCAAAAGCCACCAAAGACTTCAATTGCTCACAAACTAAAAGAGAAGAGCAGGCCAACCCTGTGATGGACTCCCCCGGCCATGGAGGCGAGACCTGCACCGCAGCAGGAGGGGTCCTCGGAGAGCCTGCGGGATGCGTCCCGACAGCAGAAATGCCCGTATGTTAGATGCTCTTTCTAGTTTTTTCTCTCGGCTGCATGTCCATGAAAAGGGCTTTTTAGAAATCACAGACAATGAGGGAAGGTAAGAATGTGCCATGTAGGAAGACCTTATTCTATCACACACACACACACACACACACACACACACACACACATACACACACGCAAGCACCCCGACGCTATCCCAGGAGGTAGTCCGAGGTGTCCCGTATGCTCCTTGTTCTCCAACACTTCCGTGCACCCTCACCTGGCTTATGGTTCGATTTGCATGGCGCCGGCCCCAGACCAAATGAGCCAAGACCTTACAAATTCAGCCCTTCCCCTGACAAGAAAACGGCTAACCAGAAATTCACATGTTGATTAGAATATTGGGGCTGATGTAAAGGAGGGTGGAGACAGGCTCCCCTGAAGTGACAGGAAAGTAACCAGGATTCCCACCTGAATTCTGAAGACACGCCAGATGCCAAGGTGACATCCAGACTGCTGACTGCATCACAGCGGCAAAGCCACAGATGTGCGGGGAGCGACCGGTTTAATATTTCAAACAGTCGTTTACAGACGTGACCTTCCCCACGCCATGGACGCGCAGTGAGAACGTAGTTTGGGTGGCTGTGCGCTCTAGAGGGGCTGCTTCCAAAGGGAACGCCCTTGGGCCGAGCCCCACATGGGTTCACAGCAGCATTTTAGGGTGGAGCGGTGTGACTATGGCTGGGACCCATCTCCAGGAGTAATGCTTTGCCTGGATAGCATCGTGCAAAGTCCTTCTCACTCTCCCGTGTCCTCCTGGGTAAAACGGGCTGGCCATCGTGCCCACCTAAGGATGCGGAGGGCCGTGCAGTGGACGCGGAGCTAAGCAGGCGTTACCTGCCGCTGCCCGCTAGCTCCAGCGGTGCCTTTCCCTCGGCATGTGATGGGAAGCTCGTCACTTCAGGCCTTAGAAGCCTCGTTTCCAGTCAGTTCGGCTCAGGGTTTCCCCCTCTCTACTCCATAGCTTGAATAGACATAGTTTTTATTTCACATATTATGGGTTGCTTACTCCAAATAAGTGCAAGTGATTTTATAAGAATTAAAGGAAGTTCGTTACCCATTTCACATTAATTCCAACCAATGATTGCAATAGCTAATTGTGACATATGCAAAATAAAGAATGATTTATTACTACTCCCACAACTCTACTCAAATAGTTTATTTGGCTAACCTGATAAATAATGAACCAACACCAGTTGTTTTTTTTTACTAATGTTTACTTTTCATTATAATAATGTAAAATTTCATATAGTTTTAGTTACCTCCGAGTTCCGCTATTTTACTACAATCTTACTTATACTTTCGATTTGTGCTATAAAGCAACTTATTTGAAAAATATACATTTCTGAAATTAGCATCGTGTCTTACCAAAGCTGCCAAACCCCAATGCAGGAGTGTCTCTTCTCACTCTCCAGAATTTACTCGTCCTGAATTAGTAAGACAATCACCAGGGACCCAGACTTCTGTATTATTATTCTGCCACCTTTAATTTATAGCTTACATTTCATGGCCCAAGATGCCTGCTTGAGTTCCAGGTAGCAGGCCCACATTCCTGGCCACAAGGAAGAAGAGAAAGGAGGGCATGCTATTTGTGTAAAGGTCGTGACTTCTATCCCATGGATCAGAATTTAGCCAGACCTGATAGAAAAGAGAGCTTGAAAATAAGTCTTTTGTTTTTTTTCCTACTGGCCATGTGACCAGCTGAAAAATCTAAAATTTAATGGGCAGTGAAACAGGGGAGAACAAATATCAGGGGACAAATAACTTTCTGCCACACCTTCACAATGGCCCAGAGTATTAGCAGAGAATACAGCATTTAAGCCTTTCTTTCAATTCATGAATTACGGTGATTAGAAGAGAGAATACAGGTTATGTTCATATCCATCCTTTACTGTAGAGGGAATTTAACAACATTCTTTCTAAGTAGCTCGTCTGTAGAGGGGGAGACTGATAATACCGAATGTTGTTTGCATCAAATGAAATAATCACTTCACCTTTAAAAATAGAAAAATATTTGAAAATAAGTATTATTAATACTAGCATCAATAACTAACAATTGCGTGTTTAAGTGATGACCATAACTTGGTAAGAATAAATAAAATTGCCAACATTATGAAAGAATCTCTACACAGATAATGGATGATGCAGATAAAATATTTCTGACATATTTTTCTCAGGAGACCCAGAATTTAATCTATTATTATTAAGCACCAATAAACAAACTTTGCCAAAAACATTGGCAAGAGGGCTACTCTCAGAATTTACTTTTCCAATTGGTCAGCATGGCTATTTATCATTGATTAAGCAATGATATGTTAATAGTTCCAGCTCCTTGTTGAACAGTGTTGAGCTTCCAAGCTTCTTGCTTAAGTGTCTTGCCATTTAATCCCAAATTCTATAAAATAAAATAAAATGACAGCCATTCAAGTGTTAATCCTATTTTTTTAATGAAGAAAGTAGACCTGGGAGAGGTTAATTGATTTACTCAAATTCACACAGATATTGAAATCATGGTTCAATGGCTTTTTAAACCATATTGAAACCAAGTGTTTGCAATATTCTTATGTAAAAACTAGTCCAAAACTCATGCAAAGAGTACATAGGTGTCTGCCTACTGGTATTGCTCAAATGTCATGGTAAATTATGAATTTATAAATTTTAGAAAATGTATAAAACTGTGGAAAAAAGATCATGTTTTGTCAATGATAATGCATAGTAAGTGATTATAAAGATCAATGTAATTATAAACTACATTACATGAATAGGTGAGAAAATATAAAAATGGTGGGAAATGAATGTATTAAGAACGAGAGACAAAATAAAATCACTCCATAGATGACTGACAGTTTGTGCAGCCTTTTGTTATGGGTAATTAGTTCAGCTTAGTAATTGAACATTTTTATTGAGTCAATAATTAGTTGCATGTAGATAAGTAGCTATGAAAATATTTAGCAAATGAAACCTCCCTTAACCATTTCTCACTTATCATAATGTAAAATTTATAGGCAACGAGAAATATAATCATGAACATAATCAGTATTCCATTAGCCCAGAGGTTTAAAAAAAAACAAAAAAAAACGTTGTGAGACTGAGTAAAGACAACAGAGAACATGCCAAGAAATGCGGCCCCGGCCCAGAGCCTAGATTTCATTTCCAGGACTTTTAGCTCCATTGCTTGGGTAGCTGATTGCTTTTAAGGAACCCCAAACCCCAGCTACATAGTAAATAATATTTACAATTTTGATATATTTTGGTTCCCAAACCTGCATGTACTTCATTTCCTATGTAATGACCCAGGTGATCTTTTCAAAATGAAAATCTATTCATATATTTTCAGATTTTAAAATTATTTGATATGAACTCACAGTTTTCACCACTAAATCCAAACACAGTATCATAGTGTTTATTACCATTTGGGATCTGACACCTCTTCCTCTCTTTCCTTCCCCAGACACCAACGATAATCATTTATTTTTATTTCCGTTATTCATTCAAAGAGTTGTATCTCAGGTACCTAATACATGTCAGACAGTGCTGTCGGTGTTCGAGATGCAGTAGAGAACTCAGACCCCGGCCTCAGAGAGCTGACCTTCTCTTCCCTGGCCCTGGCATCCACATGGAGACAGTCCTGGGAGCTCTGCGATGGGTATGCTTCCGTGTCCCTCAGGTGCTCTCCCATCACTATTTCACTTGGTCCATTATTGACCCCCCTGCTCTAGCCATACTGTGCGTACTTCGAACCTTGAGTGTGCTGCTTCCTAGGTCTGAAGTGGGTTTCCTTCTCCCACCTCTCACTCCAGCACTCCTGGCTAACGCTTCAGTGCTCCAAGGCTCAGCTCAAGCATAACCTCCCTCCGCCAAGAATATGTGATTGAGCCCAACCCCTCTCCTCACGATGGCTCTGGTATTTTCCCCAAGTGCTGTCATGACATAAATCAAATGCTACATGTGTCATAAGACATTTTAGAATATTTAATTGGCATTTTATTTGAGGTATATTGCTTTGATTTGGTTTAGGTGACCTGAAAATAGGTTACTCGATTTCATAAAAGTATTCAGTAATTATAAATCTTTGCTTTTCAGATTCAAGAACATACTTTTCCAAGGCAAGTCAACTTGTTTCAGTCGGTACAGAGTAAAGAGAGGCACTTTTGTTAAGGAGCTTGCGTAGTTACAAAAACGTAAGAGATTTGTTTTGATCGTTTAAAGTTCTTCAGAGGTACACCTGAGGCATCACACTGTTTGACTAATGACTCAAAAGAGACTTAAAGATAGAAAAGTGTGTATTATGTGTTAAGGATCTGCGTATGTATTTACAGTGATTTTTTTTGGAATGACGAGAGCATATTTGATATAAACAACCATTAGACTTGATTTTAGAATGATAAAAAGGAGTTCCATGATTATACATGGATAATGAGCGAATTTAATTAAATATTGAATCATAATCTTAGACATGAAATAAATGAGTCATCATCACAGCTTTTTCAAGGAAACCTGTGAGAGTGTGAGCATGAGGAAATAAATGTAAATCTCAAGTGCAACCCCATAACTGATACGAAGTAAACATCACCTGATGGCGGGGCCATCCAAGAAGAAGCCGATTCCCTGTACATGCTAGCGTGATCGTGTTGCGTTGATGCTACAGACTGAATGCGTGTCCCCCAAAACCAAATGCTGAAACCCTGTTCCTGATGAAATGGTATTTGGAGGAAGGGCCTTTCATGAGAGTGGAGCCTCATGAGTGAGATGAGCGCCCTCATAAAAAGGGTCTAGATGCCCTAACTGGTTTGGCTCAGTGGATAGAGCGTCGGCCTGCAGACTCAAGGGTCCCAGGTTTGATTCCTGGCAAGGGCATGTACCTTGGTTGAGGGCACGTCCCCAGTGGGGAGTGTGCAGGAGGCGGCTGATCAATGTTTCTCTCATCGATGTTTCTAGCTCTCTATCCCTCACCCTTCCTCTCTGTAAAAAATCGATAAAATATATTTTTTAAAAAAGAAAAAGGGCATCTAGGGAGCTTCCTGGCCCTGGCTGCCTCTGAGGACACAGCAAAAAGATGGCAGCTTATGACCCAGGAATGGGTTCTCACCAGACACTGAGTCTACTTGAGCCTTGACCCTGGATTTCTCAGCCCCCAGAACCGTGAAAACTAAATCCCTAATGTCTACAAACCCTAGTCCATGGCATTATAGCAACTCCAATGGACTACGACAGCTGACAACGAGGAAAACGAAAGACTGTGATCCTTGTGATCTTTCCATCCACAAGTAATTTACAAGTTGAAATATTATGAGTTTTTTCAGTGAAATTGCATATTTGTTGATGTTCTCTACTCTTGACTCTCATTAGAGCTGTGAAACAGTGATTCCCCTGGGTTTCAAAAACCTGGTCCCCTTTCTCTGCTCCCATATCTGTTGTCTTTCTTATCCGGCTTCGTTGTAAGTGTGATTCCCTGAGAAAGAGTGGCTTCCATCTGGGGATGACCTCTAATGTAGCAACTGCTGGTCAACTACCAGAAAGTTCTTCATGCACATCGAGACCACCTTTAAAAATAAACCCCCGGGAAGACTGTCGACATAAAGAGCAGTAGGAGGGAATTTCAAGCTTCTACTTCCCAACTAGCTTTTCCAGGGTAAGCGCAAGCTTGACACGATGTGAATGCAGTTTGCTGTGTTTAATTACTATCATCATTATTATTATAGATACAGTGGTAATTATCTCTTCCTACTGTCTCATTATGTTTTGATCAATTCACATAATAAAAGTTTACTGTAAATATAAGGTTAGGTAACATTCAAGAAAACATGTAATTAGGGAATATGTAATCATACACAATCTAAACAGCTGAACATTTCCACATTTCTAACAATTAAATGTTTAGAAAGTAAAGAATTCGCTGCTTTTAATAACATGGCTGCAGTTCAGGAGGCAGTAGCTGCAGAGGCTTTATGTGTTGACCTAAAATTACTTTACTTCGGTGATATTAATAACATCTAGGTTTCTCCAAAACCTGCTGGCGAACAGAAAGCCCTGCCGGCTTTATTAATGATTCATGCGCAGCTTCTGAGGAGACGGCCCCGGAGAAAGAGCTCTTGATTAATGACCTGGAAACACTTTTCCTGTTCAGCTGATTAAATAAAATTGACTGGATTTTTACATTTTTGTAATAAAATGACCCGCAGGGCTGAGATGACACAGTGAAAGCAGCATGTTCACTCTTCAGCAGATTTTTATTTTGTCACTTGTAAAAATGGAAGGGCTCACCACCCAAGCAGAAAAATGCACTTTGTCACTGTCCGCGGCCCGACAGGCGCTGCATACAAATCGGCGCAGCACCCTCCTGCCTGCCATGGCTCCAGCCTTACCCCTCCCGGGCCTGGAAATGGTACCACATGATCCTTTACAATGAAAAACCCAGAATTAAAAGGAAATAAAAACCTCTAACCTTGACCTATAATCTTTAGAGGCCTTCAGTGTGACCAGAGTAGACTATTAGTGCCATTTTTTTAATGTGTTTTTATTGATTTCAGAGAGGAAGGGAGAGGGAGAGAGAGAGAGAAACACCAGTGATGAGAGAGAACCATGGATCGGCTGCCTCCTACAGGCCCCCCACTGGGGATCGAGCCCGCAACCCAGGCATGTGCCCTTGACCAGAACTGAACCCAGGACCCTTCAGTCCACAGGTCGACGCTCTATCCACTGAGCCACACCAGCCAGGGCTGTTAGTGCCATTCTTGCTGCTGGGCTAAGGGGATGTGCTTTAAAGACCCAAGTTCTGTTCTTATTTTCACACTGACATGCTCACAGAGAGCCCCAGGCAAAACTGTGAAGTTAAAAAAACGGGGGGCGGTTTCTTGCATTTTCCACTGAAGTATCTTCCCTTCCCTCTCTGGATTCTTTCCGGGGCACCTTCAGCCCGGAAATGACTTCCCTAACTTAGTATCTCTCTTGTCCTTCTGGTCTCTAAATCTTGGCCTAGTTGCCCGTACTTGTCTGCTCCTTAAAGTGGTACCTTTGTCATTCCTCATTGCCCTCCTCTAAGTAATGGCTGCTGCCTACATCTAGCCTTTGAATTATACCAGTCCCAGGCCCATTGCCTCAGGTCACCTCAAAAGGAACCCTCCCTAGCTGTTCATTGATAAAGCGAAAGGCCAAATGAAGTAATCTTTTATACACCTTACTAATGGTAGCCCTGTATTTAAACAAAGGTGCTCTGTTTGGCCTAACAATTAAATGCAAGATACTTTGCACAAACCCCATAAATTCTGGGTACATGTGAAAACTCCACAATTTTCAGCTGCAGGCTAGCTTTCCCGCTGCAGCAGACACGTGGCGGTTCTGGGATGGGAGGTCTGAGAAGGCTCCACGTCCCCTTGTCCTTCTAGGGCCCTGGACTCCGAAGTTGAGCATCATCCACTTTCTCTCACTGCTGGCATCCTACTCCTCTCACTGACAGGGCCTTCTGGTCTCCGTAGTCTCTGAATCTGTGAGTCTCAGCCAAGGTTTGGGGTTCTGCCTCATCTCCAAAATGATATTTTGCAATTGTATCTTTTCCTTTCCCTAGAAAAAATATATATACAACTGCCCTTGCCATTTAACCCATTGAAACAATAGCAGTGGGATAATTTCTAGTTAGCAGGAGCGGTAGACAAGCCACTCTGTGCAAGTTCATACCATTTGTGTATTTGGAAGCAGACGTATGTTGTCCATGTCGAGAGAAAGCGAATCATTTGAATTTGAAAGTTATTAAACTCAGAGAAGACTAGCATTAGATAATAAACTTGATTTCATTTTCTAACTATATATTTTTTTAAGTTCCAGGAGAGTAATGCCGGTGTTGGGGTATTTTTACAAGGACGGACAAAAACCACTGAGAACACCACCTGTTGACTGGGAGCTGGATGGGCTGTTCCATAAACGCCACCACACCGTGATGCGAAGTCACATGGACTACGTCTCGTGAGTATTCTGATACATCCTATATAAGAAAAGGCTAATCTGCAAATCAACCAAACGGCGGAATAACCGGTTGCTGTGACATGCACTGACCAGTAGGGGGCAGACACTTAACACAGGAGCTGCCCCCTGGTGGCCAGTGCACTCTCACAGGGAGAGCGTCCCTCAGCCAGAAACCCTGAGCTAGGCTCATGGCTGATGAGTGCAGCAGTGGTGGTGGGAGCCTCTCTCACTGTACGGCAGTGCGAAGGATGTCCGGCAGTCGGACATCCCCTGAGGGCTCCCGGACTGCAAGAGGGCACAGGCCGGACTGAGGGAACCCCGGGTGCCTGAATTTCGTGCACCGGGCCTCTAGTTTCTTAATAAACACGTAAAAAGCTTTGAGATTGCCATATTGGAATTGAGTAGAAAGGCTACATTCTTGTTTTTATATGTTTATATATAGAATGAGATAGAAATAATCTGGTCAATTCGGTTTGGGGATGTAAATAGCCGTAAGTCAGTGGCTGTGATGATACCTGTCCATGTGACGTGTCTCTAGTCCTTACCACTTCCAGTGTATTTACCGTGAACTACTCCCCCAGAGTAGCATGACTAGGCGAGAAGCTAAGCCCCGTGGTGGCGGGAGTTAGCTCTGCCCTGTCACCTGCACATTGGCCTCCGCACTGTTGGACAACACTCGATGGACATTAGTTCTCTGTTGGAGATGGTGGCTGGATGGAAGGGGAATTCTCAGACTCTCCAAGCAGGAAGCCTGTGTGTAGTCACTAGTCAATCCTAAGCCAGTGATGATTCTGCCCCTTCCAGCTCCACAGTTATCTGAGCCAGCACATTGGGCCAAAACCTGAGTCACCTTTGGAAGGACAATTAATTATTCTGTGCGTAGGGGAGAATTAGATATTATGTTCAATTCAAGAAACCTACCAAAATCAAAATCCAGAAATCTCTCAAAAGGACGACAGGGGTGCGAAGTGCATTAGCATCTGCTCCTGGGGCGTTCACCATGGAACTATAGTGACAGATTATTTCCCTCCCCTTTCTTCAGGACATCGCTTCATAATTATTAAGCTCCGGGAGAGAAAGCAATTTATGAAACTGGCCTCCAGGCTAGAATCTTGATTCCCCACAATCCTCTCTCTGTATCGTCACTGGTCTACATGTAACTCACTTCGCATGTATTAGATGTAATATACAAGCACACACACGGATGCATTCCTTACACGAGTTTGTGTCTAAATCTTCCCAGGGTAATTGAAGACTATTTTATTTCTATTCATGGCCATATCAGTTTAGCTGTTTTGAGTTACATAATGATTTTACCTTTGAAGTTCAAGGTCAACCCTGGGGCAAGGAGCACTTTACCGTGAAGCTGGAAATATAAAGAAGTGTGAATAAAACTGTTCATGACCCTCTGGGTCTCTGTGAGACGGGATTTAAGCATGAATTTGAAGGATGTCAAATGCACCCTCATGTCAACAGGCCATTATAAAGGGCACTCAACGCCCCACGGCCTGCAGCAGGGCCGGCGACACCGGCCACATGGTGGGGAGCGGGGGAGCCGGCAGATAATTGCATTGACATGGAGATCTCTGCGGAGTGCAAAGCCCCGTGTGGATTTCAGTCCCAATCCCTCTGCACAACCCCCAAACGCGTTCTGCCAAATTAAAAAGGGGTGGATTCTAGCCCATGGTTTATAGACAGAAAGAGAGGCTGGGGAAAGACAGGCCTCTGACGGAAAGCCCAGAACACTGAGGCCTGTCCGCTGCACGGGACAGGTTCAGGCCCTTGCACTTTTACTCTTGAATGGTGAGCGCACTGCCTCCAGACAGACACCCCGGGCGGCCTCGGAAACCATTTCACGCAGCTTTTACTTTCAGGTTTATAGGCTCTCGGGAAAGGTTCAGAAGTTCACGTGGATGACATAAGAAGTTCAAAAGGTCAGGGTGTAGCCGGGAACGAGTACCTGCAATTAAAGCTGAAGCTTTCACCTTAAGAAGCATGTCTGTGCCTAAATGGACCCAAAAAAGTGCGGGGAACTTTCCCATTTCATCTTAAATGACGTTTGCAAAGGGAGGACAGAGTAGAAAAGTGGGGCAAATAAACACACACAAACAGGAGTCGTAGGGGAGCGAAAATGCTACCAGGATTCAGCTAGCCTTGAATGTGAACCTGAGAGGAGAAGGCCCCCAGGCCCAGGGCCCCGGTTCAGCTTTCCGAATGCCTTCCGCTGAAGGAAACCTCCTCTCCTGTGAGAAACCCATTCCTTCTCCCAAATGAGGTCGGTGCGGCTCTGTTCCCACCAGGTCACAATTCGGGTTTGCACTCTCCTGGGTGCGCCTGTCAGGCTCCTTGGGGTCCCTGTGTCAACGCGGGCAAAACAGCTAACGTCAAGGGAATGGAATTTGCTGGTCGACTTCACGCTCCCACTTAAAAACACTAAGAAAAAAAAAAATTTCGTGGAGTACGATTTTGATCAGACTTACGTGCAGAAAGGCTTTCGAGTGGATTGGAACCTAAAGAGTGATGATGTGATGGACTCCAGTCTGGACGTGCCGTGCGGATGAGAAGGGGAGTCGGCCTCAGGCCTCTTTGCCGCGGTGACAGTGCGGACATTCCCACTTCGAGAGCGCGATGGGTGTACGTAATGAGTTTCCTCTGAACAGAGAACTCCATTTCTACAGCAACTAGATTCCCGAATTTCAAAATTCAGAATACAAGATGGAGCCTCTGGCCCAGGTCCCAGACATGAGCAAAGAGCCAGCTCACGGGCAGAGGCAGGGCCCTGGCGTAGCGACACTGCACTGTCACGGGCATCTGCCCCAGGGAAGGGCATGGGTTGGTACTGGAGTGATTTCACGCCGTCATGGAGCCCATGTCTGTACCTACAGAGGCCCCCCCTCCTCAAAGCTCATCCACAATTACAGAAGGTGGGACGTCGTTGTCCAGGCCAGGCTTTTGTGAATGTGGATGGATTCTATGAGTCCTGTAACAATAGATGTAAAATTGTGTGTGTGTGTGTGTGTGTGTTTGTGCACGCACAGTCACACCACCATGGTGCACACTCACCGCCTGGCCATCGATGCCCAGAGATTTTCAAGAAAATTTACCTGGGAGCCAAAGCAAGGCCCAGTGTGTATACTTGCCTGGAGGCAGCGTGGTCCAGGAGAGCTGAGGGCCACAGGAGGTGAGAGCTGTGTGCCCCCATCTCAGTCTACCACGAAGCAATCATTTGACCTCAGGCAAGTTACCTAATCTCTTCACGGCTCGGTTTTCTCAGCCATGAAATAGGTGAATTAATACGCCGCACCTGCCTTTCTCAGCTCACAGGGCGATGCCGAGGGTCCTAGAAGAAAGTGTAAGGACACCCTTTGCAGCAAAGTGCGCTACAAATGCATGGCTGACGGGGACAGTTCCTCACGCTCTGTCCTCACCCCCTCCTCTACCCCGTCCGAAACTCACTGTGAAAAGCCAGTCCCTGCTTGCAGAGAAGGCCCCATCGAACACTAAATAGCACTGCCTCACGTGCTGAATTCAGTATTTTATAACACTTCACACTTCTCCACGACAGAGGCTCTCACTAGGTCTGCCCTCGCCGAGCCTCCTCGTCTCTTTTCTGTCTAGTAAACATTCATCGGCCGCCCAGGACCGGCTCCAGCCATGTCCCAGGTGAGTCCTTTCTCCCCCTTTGTGCTTCCTCAGAGCTCGGTCTGGGAGCTGTACCCTGGAGCTTACCAGGTTGTATACATCGACATCAGTAGATGGTCAGAGCCTTGTCCTAATTCCTCTCCAATTGGACGCCGACAATTGCCGAGGGCCACAGAGGCAGTCACCACACGGTGAAGTCATTGTTGAAAGGAAAACTAATGCTAACGGCACATCTATGAGAAATGCACATAAAATCCACTGCAATTTCAGCAGAAAACACAAGAAGTTTCTGCAGTTTTGCTGTGAGGTCCAATGCATAGGCTACTAACCGGCACCTGGTTTCCCAATAGAGACACCTTGAGCGCCTTATTTTAACTTCATTTTAGCATCTTCTGTGGCCAATCCAGTGTGTTTATTTTTCTGGGCACAGTAGCTCCTTAAACTCGGCAGGTGCCCCTTACATCTGAGCGGATCCTTCCTGTCCCCATGGACTATAGCATATTTACTTTTGTTTGACGGCATTGTGTTCAGCCCTAGCATCAAAGCACCCATGATACCTACTCAACACACTATATGCATTAAAATGTAAATAAAAATAAAAATATATTCAAGGGTCTGTCAATTTTTTTAAAACTAAAACAAAAGGCAGATTCCTTATATTGATTGCTTAACCTGCCTAACATTGTCTAGTGGGGCCTAATTATGATGTTGTTCTCTCCAAGGAATCTTCGGACTGGCAAGAGGAAATAAAGTAAAATGTGCCTCAGGTGCTGGCAGTGCTAAAAGCAATCCTTCTGGTCACCCCTAATCATATGCTGCTTAAAGCTTAATCCAGGTAGCTATGGCGGGCCCCCTGACCAATCCCATAGCACCCACCTTGGCTGGCCTGGCACCAGTGGGTGTCATAGCGTGGTCATCCGCACGGTCGTTCTACTGTTCAGTCAATTTGCACATTCCTCACATGGAATTTCTCTTTCCATTGCTTAGACTTCAGGGAAGTTCTATCATTCCACCCCCTCCGCTTTGGCTCTGTACACCAATCAGCAGACTGACTCTTCCAGATGTTCTCTCTTGAGATCTACTCCTCCAACCTTTAGTTTCCTTTGGAAACTGCCCCCAAAGTCATTACTAGGATGAAGAGAAACATCTATTTTAAGCATCTCGATTTAAAAGTAAGTAGTGAGAAATCCAATCTACTGGCATGTTGCTATCATATTAGATAGAGAGTTGTAAGCTATATTCATATAAAACTTGTTTCTTATTTTAATAAAGTGAGCATGCCTGACTTTTATAAAGAATTCCATTTTTTTAAAATTCACCATGACTGAAGGCTCTGCTTTGAAGAGAGTATACTCCCCCCTAAAATAACTTCACTTTGAAGGGTGTAACTCCTTTCATTCTCTCTGATTTTGAGGCTAGAGCCACCATGAGGAGACCAGAAAACAAAGCAGAGAATTAAAAATAAACCCCAGGGCTGAAACCCAATATGAGCAATGGGTGGTCACTTTAGCAAACTTAATTCAAGAAAGTATGGACAATGAAGTTATTCTGGGGTTGTGACGCTAAAGATATAAATCCAACACTTGACCTCCTAAGTGGTCACATTCCACTTTTTTCCTATGAAATTAGCAATTCCCTAGAGTTTTCTCTCATCCAATAGGGTAAGACATTTCCCCCCCTTCCCCTGATATTTATTCTCCATGAAATTTGTTCTAGCTCTGACTTTCCCAATACCAAATGCCTTAGATACTATAACATTTCACCCACACACATGCTGTTTTTGTCTGGGTACTGGTGTCTTTGCTCACACTGTCTCTATCGCATGCTCTTTTGTGGAATAACGAGAATATCTGCCCCCATCCCATTTCTCAGCATGAAGACAATCTCCACTGGACCAACCTGAGTATAAGCAGGAGCTGGAATTCATAATCATTTCATTTGTTGCAGGAAT